>NW_027496970.1:0-189610 GCF_021521415.1 Bidens hawaiensis | reverse complement strand
AAATACCATAAAGGAGTCAAGGCTGTAGAAAATCACAAACAAAACATAAAAGTATTATGATAAGTCAATTGAGTTTGTCAACAATCCCTTAAATCTAAAAGTTGTAAACCAACCGAACGTTCACCAACGGTTCGGCAGGAAGTTCGTTTATATTCGGATACTTAATAAACGAACATATTAGGCAAAGGCAAAGCCTTTATAACACCGAAGGGTTAGGAGGTCGTGGGTTCAAGTTTCCCAAATGACAGAAATTCGCCGTTCAAGAAAAAGAAAAGAACCAACATGAACAAAACCTTTTGTTCATTCATTTATGTTCGTGAACATCCGTTTATGTTCGTTAACATTTCATTTATAAGCCTACTTAAATCTTAACGGAAACATCGAAATTACAAACCCTAACTCGTGGGCAATCAACTTAAACGAAATTCTCCGTTCAAGAAAAAAATAATAATAAACGAACGAGCATGAACGAAACATTTTGTGCATTTAATTATGCGAACAAACAAGAACCCATTTTTTGTTCGTGCATTTATGTTCGTTGACGCCCGCTTATATTCGTTAGCATGCCCGTGTTCGTGTTCGTTCCATTCGTTCACACGCCTACTTAAATCTTAACCGAAACATCGATACCAAGAACCCTAACTAGTGGGAAATCAAATTACCTATACAATGAAAGATCTTAAACATAAATTGGGGCAAATGAATACAATTAGTCAATTAAATTCGTAAACAATCGCTTAAATCTTAACGTAAGCATCGAATTTACGAATTCTAACTTGTGGGTATTGAAATTAAGGATACAATTGGTGAATTGGAAGATGAATTGGGTTGAAATTGAATACCTTGATAATGGCGGTTGAGGATAGAAGCAATCGGAGATCAAAGGGAGGTGAAATAATAATAATATTATTATTAGCATTTTGGTGTTGTTGGTTTATAGGTTTTATATCATCCATCCCCTAATAATAATAATAATAATAATATCTTCACAATTTCATTTTCAAGGATGATTGTCAACATCACTGTATATTTTCTGTCTTTTCTACACCATACCTTTTATTAATTATAATGTCATAAATTCTTATATTAATTTACTAGGATAGTACCCGTGTTACACACGGATTGAAAATAGATAAATAACAAAATTAATATAGAAAGCCATAAAATTTTATAAATAGACAACCATATATTAACATTATATGGCGAGTATCATTGTAAAATAAAAAGTTAATAGTTACACAAACTTGTCTATATTAGCAAAGTTATGAAAATATTTAAATCGCATTATCCCAGTATGAACTTATAAAATTTCCATCCAAAAACAAAAGCATTTTGCTATATAACCTGAAAAACAAAATAAACCATGCAACCTAATTAATTAAGTATTAAACTAAAATGTTAATGTATTTCATAATGAGTTTATGTTAACATTAATATCTAGAAGATTATGTAAAACTAAAACAAAATGTGTGAATGTAATAATTACCATATAAATATAGACAATCATAAAATTTCACAAGAAAACATTTAAAAATTCATAATATTTTAACATGACTTTATAACCATAATCTTATAAATTCATATGCTTTTAAAAAAAATGCAATAAGCTGGTCATCAAAATCATAATATTTTTTCACTGTCATAGTAAACAAACACACATAATAAACATAACTTAATAACCAAACTATTGATCACTCATATTGTCTTAATACAAGCTTAAACTAAGACAAACTAAATATACAAATAACAAGGAGATACAAAAAAACTAAATAAACAATTATAGAAGTTTATTGTATGTTTTTGGTAGTTTCTAGTTATGAACTAAACTAATAACTTAAATAGAAAACACAAAGTAAACAATGAAAGCAAAAAAATTAGAGTAATCAACTACATAGCTAAGTTATTGGTGTTACCTTAAATTTTATCTTTAGATTCCAAAGAGTTTGGAAGATCATCAAAATTTGACTAACAGTTCTCACACTCTAATAACCATTTTACATTCTCACTAACTTCATTTTCCAATTTTCAATGTTCCCTTTCTTTATAACATTAGCAAGCTTCAAGTGATCTAAATCTCTTAAAAAAACAGATCATTGGATTCCAATATTGATGTAGGATAGTACCCGTGTTACACATGATGAAACATATTTAAAAATATAATATATATGTAACATCATATAAATTTAATGAAATGCAAATGTTGAACTTATAAATAAATGATACTTTTACATGAATTATAAGACATCATAATTTATTTGAATCAAATACAAAAACATACAAAGACTAACAAAGATAAATGAAAAGTTAAAATATTTTATAACTTATATCATTAGTACAATAATAAGCAAACAAATAAATTAGTCTCCAAATCAATAAAACAATTTGTCGATTCAACAAAACTTTTATCTCAATATTGATTCAAAAGATAAACTCTATGTAAGACATTTATTACACATCAATAACTGTAATATTTATTACTCTAAGTTAGTACCTGTTTTTATTATTGGTCAAATTAAATCATTTATTACAAACCATGTTTGAATTAAATATTAACATCTTGAAAAACATTTATCACAAACTTAATTTTCCTAACCAAATGTGCAATTTCTTTTATAACACTAGCAAGCTTTAACTGATCCAAATCTCTTAAAAGAAAAAAATCATTGGATTCCAATATTGATTTAGGATGGTACCCGTGCTACACACGGTGGAACATATTTAAAAACATAATATATATGTAACATCATATAAATTTAATGAAATGCAAATGTTGTACTTATAAATAAATGATATTTTTACATGAATTATAAGACATCATAACTTATTTGAATCAAATACAAAAACATACAAAGACTAACAAAGATAAATGAAAAGTTAAAATATTTTATAACTAATATCATTAGTACAATAATAAGCAAACAAAGAAATTAGTCTCCAAATCAATAAAACAATTCTACAATGTCGATTCAAAAAAACTTTTATTTCAATGTTGATTCAAAAGATGAACTCTATCTAAGATATTTATTACACATCAATAACTGTAATATTTATTACTCTGATATAGTACCCGTGTTTATTTGCACATCAATTTAAATCATTTATTACAAACCATGTTTGAATTAAATATTACCATCTTGAAAAACATTTATCACTAACTTCATTTTCCAAATCTAAATGTGCCATTTCTTTTATAACCTTAGCAAGCTTTAACTAATCCAAATCTCTTAAAAGAAACAAATCATTGGATTTCAATATAAATTTAGGATAGTACATGTGTTACACACGGTGGAACATATTTAAAAACATAATATATATGTAACATAATATAAATTATATGAAATGTAAATGTTGTACTTATAAATAAATGATACTTTTACATGAATTATATATAAGACATTATAACTTATTTGAATCAAATACAAAAACGTACAAAGACTATCTAATACATTTATTACACATCAATAACTGTAATATTTATTACTCTAAGATAGTACCCGTGTTTATTTGCACATCAATTTAAAACATTTATTACACACCATGTTTGAATTAAATATTACAATCGTGGAAAATTTATAGTTAGTAACCTACCTTCTTGGGAAAAAAATTAACAAATCATGTTTGAATTAAAAGGTCTAATTTTAAAATGACATATTTTGACTTCAAAATGTCAACATAATATATATGCATTTTTTTTTTAAATCCAAAATGTGTCCACTGTCTTTTCTTTTGCTTGAAGCAAAGTTAATACAATTAATATAAATTAATTATTTAATTTCGGTCAAAACATAATTCAATTCCAAATAATTATTATTGATAAATACACAATTATATGTATAAACATGCAAAAATTATGCTTCACTTAAAAACCATTAAAAATATACGGTTACTATTTTCAAAATTATTAGTAACTCTTAATAACATAATAATGGATTGTATAAGAATATTTAATTAAAAACGTTACAATAGTCAAGACAAATGTATGTTAATTTTTACATGAACATAATTTGTGAGTGCAAATCTTAAATTTTAAAGTACTTAAATCATGCTGGTATATTTCAAGAAAGTTATATTGACTATGTAAATGTTATTTAAAATTTAAAATGATTTAATATGAATGGTAAAAACGACTTAATGTGAATGGTCAAATACTTAAATCGGTCGGAAATTTATTTAATTTATAACCTCTTCATTCGGTTTTTTTAACAAATAAGGAAAGTTAAACCATATAAATTGTAATAATGGGATAATTAAGTTATTATTCGGTCAAACCAAATTAAGGAATGCGTTTATTAAAATGGAAAGAATTAAAAACATAAAAAAAGGGTTGTTCATTCGGTTTTAAAAAGAATGATTTGGAATAATTGTAAAATATAATCGCGAAAATGATTAGTTAGAATAATTGTAAATTATGAAAGTGTAGTAATAACATGTACAAATTTGACTTTCATATAAATATAAATGATGCATTTCTTTTATAATATAATATGTAAATAAATATTCCATGTTAATTTTAGTCAAATCATTATTATGGAATATTAATTATCATTATTTCGTTATTTACTTATTTATCGATTATGTAAAATATAATATTTATCGATTATGGAATAATTGTAAATTATAATCTGGAAAATGGTTGAAGGTGTGAATTGGTAAATATTAGTTATTTATAAAATTATATGGTTGTCTATAACGATTATGTATTTTTGTAAAATATGAAAGTGTAGAAATAAGATGTACATGAATTTGTAAAATATAATATAAATCGAAGTGAGACATAATTTTGTAAATTAAAACATACTATAATATTACCGAGAAATCATGTCGTTTTTTACTCCGTATTATGTAATTTTTTTATTTTACATAACAGCATCAATAAAGCATCTAATTATTTGTCTTTAATTCGTTTGAATATTTACTTATTTCCTTATTTTAGTTATTTATTTAACATTAACTTATTAACTTTAATATTTGAAGTAACAATATTCCATTTTAAACTTTGACAATTAATTTATTGTTAATATAAAAACAATTACCTTATTTACTTTAATATTAACTTCAATAGTTTCGAAAATCAATTTAGTCAACATATACCAAAAATATATGGATACTTTAATATTCAAACGACTTACCTTAATTCGTTTAATTATTTACTTATTTTCTTATTTACTTTGATAGCTTTAATATTTGAACTAACAATATAAAATTTTAAACTTTGACAATTAATTTATTGTATATATAAAAATAATTAACTTATTTAATTTAATATTAACTTCAAAGGTAAAAAAATCAATTTAGTCAACATAAAAAAATCAATTAATATTTACTTTAATATTGTAAATATCTTTGAAGTAACAATATTCCATTTTAAACTTTAACAATTAATTTATTGTCAATATAAAAACAATTACCTTATTTACTTTAATATTAACTTCAATAGTTTCGAAAATCAATTTAGTTAACATATACCAAAAATATATGGATACTTTAATATTCAAACGACTTACCTTAATTCTTTACTTATTTCCTTATTTACTTATTTACTTTAATAGCTTTAATATATAAACTAACAATATACAATTTTAAACATTGACAATTAATTTATTGTAAATATACAAAGAATTAACTTATTTACTTTAATATTAACTTCAATAGTTTCGAAAATCAATTTAGTCAACATATAACCAAAATATATGGAAACTTTAATATTCAAATGTAACAACCCGAAATTTTCAAAATAATATTAATTATATTACTTAATAATAGAGGGAAAGTTTACTCGGGTTATCGGGAAATAAATAAATAGAGTAGGAGTTGGTATCAGAGCTTAACCGTGTTCGTAGTTCGACTGGTTCAAGGTACGTTTATAGTTAGAAATCGTTCGTATAGGTTCGGTTTGATTTGAGAAATCATAGATCTGTGTTAGTTTGTTATAACCGAACCCAAAACAACAAATATTACTGGAATTGATTAGCATTTGATAGGTTAATTGTTAACCTAAAAGAACCCGTAACCTATATGCCTAAATCGCACCCCTTAAACATCGATGTTAGGCCGATTTGATGGTTCGGGTTTGTAGGCGCTGGTCAGACGATTCCGTTGATACCAAAATCGTGATATTTGGTTAAGAAACGAAGGATTAATTGCAGATCTAAGATCTGTTGACTATTCGCTGTACTTGACGATTTTGACTTTGACCCTTGAGTCAAAGTCTGGATAAGAACTATTGGTGATTCGTTATGGGTGATTCTTTAGCTAGTTCGTTATAGGAGCTTAGCGAATCAGAGGGTGATTTGTTAGCTAGTTGGTTATGGGAGCTTAGCGAATCAGAGGGTGATTCGTTAGCTAGTTCGTTATGTGAGCTTAGCGAATCAGAGGGTGATTCGTTAGTTAGTTCGTTATGGGAGCTTAGCAAATCAGAGGGCGATTCGTTAGCTAGTTCGTTATGGGAGCTTAGCGAATCAGAGGGTGATTCTTTAACCAATTCGTTAAGGGCAAAGTAACGAACTAGGAGTTTAATATAAAGACAGTATGGTCCCTGGACTTAGAAAAGAATTATATAATTACATAACAGCCCTTGGAGTTTGGCAATTTATGAAAGATACCTTTAAAGGTTAATGAGTAACGATTAACTAACCAGGTAATGATTTAATGAAGTAAAACAGCTTAGACGTGTAAGACTAATTAAGTAGCAATGAGATGACTAGAGCGGTACTTAATACTGTAATTATTAAACAGTTAGACGCGCACAGCTTAAGAAGGAGTAACCGTTAGCAGAAGAAGTAACCGAGTTCAGGTGAGTTTCTAGCACCATTTCCTTGTTATGTTTTCGGGGCTGTGTGCATACTCGATGTGAAGTGTGAATACACTTACCTTAAGTGATAAGTGTATGATATAGATGTTATACAAGTAGCTATTATATAATGCTTGTCGGTACGTGAAATATCTTCGGATATTGCACGTATCGCAAAGGATAGTGATTGTCAAGTGGTTGTTAGTGTGTATGTATTCTACGATGTGACTTGCTTATTATGTAAATGTTGTATCGGTATAAAGTGTGTTGTAGACAAGTAGAGGTAGAGTGTGATAGAAGCGGTAAGCAGTATAGTAAGAGTGTTAGTGGCATGACGATAGTACGTGGTAGGGTAAGCCTATACATGACTTCGTTATTAAAGTGGCATCAAGTGGCATAACGATATTTGTTATTAAAGTGGCATCAAGTGGCATAACGATATTCGTTATTAAAGTGGCATAAAGTGGCATAAGTGGCTAAGCTGTAGGGGTAATTAAGAGGCTAAGCTGTAGGGGTAATTAAGTGGTTAAGCAGTAGCATGTTAGACAGTGGGCTACGTGTCTTCGGATATGTATATGATGCATGTAGTGGTTTTATGATAAGTTGCTTGATTAACTAGAACTCACTCAGCGTAGCTGACTTTTAGTATGCACGCAGGTATATATGTTTATCGAGAAGGCATGAGGATGACACATGGCATGGATTGAACGGCTGGCATCTGAAGATGGAAGAAAAGATGTTTTAAATATAATGATTTGTTTTATGGTATCAAAGAAGAGATTGAATGTTTTGTAACGAATGCTTCAAGTAAACGTTTCCGCGAAAGTTTTAATTAACTCTGATTGCAAGAACTGTGTTTATGAGTAAATCCGATGCTAAAGTAGGGCTACCGGGAACGGGGCCTTACATCAAACGACTTGTTCGTTTAATTATTTACTTATTTCATTATTTACTTTTCAAATAATTCAAATATGTTAGAACTTACCTTAAATCGTCTAATTATTTATTTATTTCCTTATTACTTATTTACTTATTTATAGATAATGTAGTATAAGTTAATAATGATAAATAATTCTGTAATTATAATATATTGTACTATAAATAGAAATCATATTTTAAATTAATCAAAACACGGAAATATTTTTTTTATCGATTTTAGTAAACTTATTATTATGCAAAATATGGATAATTATTTTTATATAAACTTGTACCAAAAATATAACAAATTAACTTATTTACTTGAAGGTCAAAAAACATTAAAATTAAGTTTAATAATAACTTGAATATTTTCGAATACCAGATAAACTTATTCACTTTGAATATCAAGTAATTATTTAGAAATAATTCAAATTAAATTAAATATCTGTTTGTTTATAAATTAAGGAAAGTCAAAGTATATAAAATGTGTTAATGGGATAATTAAAGTATATAAATTACAATATTCATGTTAATTACGCTATTTAAAAAATAAGGAAAGTCAAACTAATAATAAATTTTGGGACAATAGATTAACACACGCCGGAAAAAAAATACAGATAAACTAATCTCAGATATACAATATACATTAATATTTTCTTTTATGTAACAAAATTTAAAATGAATATACATGAATATTCAGAAATGAAATATACATCAATATTAAAATTAAAATCTATACATATTATAAACTCATGATCAATCCGTGAAATTAGATTATATGAGTTGGACAATTACCTGAAATAATAAAAACGAATATTAATATTGATATTATGGATTATTTTAATTATAACTAATAACCGGAAAAAATAAAAGATGTTACCGGAAACAGGAAAATTTAAGGTGTCACCGGATAATAGATTGTATAAGTTGTGGCACTCACATGAAATTATAAAGTAGAATATTAATGTTGATATTATGCAACCATTGTTATAGGTAAAACAAACATCCGGAAAACCTAACCGGAAAACTTACCGGAAATACTTACCGGAAAAACGAAAAAATGGAATATAAGGTTTTGATTAACAAACTAAAAAGAAAACTTGAGCAAATAAATCGGGTAGATAACCTGAAATTATTAAAAGAAACCATTGTTAAAGGTATAACACATAGCCGGAAAAACTCAACGGAAAATCATACCGGAAATACTTACCGAAAAAAATTAATACGTCCACATATAACCTTCATCGCCGTTTATGATTTACAACCTAAACTGATTTTAATAAAATCAGTTAACAATGAGAATAAATATAAAAATGTTAGAGGAAACAATAACCGGAAAAAAAATTAATGTTGCCGGAAATTGATAGATCAAGATCGGAAGTTTATTATAAAATACATACTTACCGGAAAATTAATAAAAATCTACATCCATATTCGTCGGAATATATGAATAGAAGAAAAGAGATCCGGCTAAACTATAAATAAGAGAAAAAGTTGATTAGGGTAAATAATTAAGAAATGTTATGGTTTAAATATGTGTTAGTTGCTGAGTTGGAATGTTTAAGAAAGGTAATGGGTGACATGGCAATGAGGTGACATCCTATGTGGACACCCTAGAATGATGACATGTGAAAATTGCTCCTTGCTTTAATAGTATGTATAGATTTTAATACTTTTGTGTATTTGTTTAGGTCATATTATATTAAGTTATTTCTGGCACAATTCGAAACACTCAATATGAACATTACATGGTAGTATCGGATTTTGAATAGTTATATTTAACTCGTTTAGAAGCGGGGAATGTTCTGGATAATTTGTTTATTTAAACGGGTCGTGTAATTGATATTTGACCCTCGAATTTTTTTATCTGTCAACCTGATTAACATGCTTACAACTTACAAACCCGTTAACATGTTTGACACGTTTTAATGATTGTGTTCGAGTTCACACTTTTTTTGTTTGTTCGGTTTAGGCTTGATGAATTTGAGAAGAATAAACAATTGGGTCATGTTCGGGTTAAACTATTCGATCCATGTAATTCGACATGATAAACAACCTAAACTTAAATTTCATACTGTGAACAGGAGCTACATACATAATATCGATGTCACATGGATACAAATTCTTGCTAAGTGCTATAAATTCTAGTTTTGATATGCAGTTTATGTATATGATATCTAATAATTGAATATTTTTAGAAATTGTAACGAGTAAAATAAGACCGTAAGCACCTCTACAGGTGATTATGACGCAACATCAATTGGTAGTTTTCAATTGATCATTTGGATGGGTTTCTATTGGATTTTGTTTTGAAAAAAATGACAATTTTTCAAGACTTCAAATGGAAAGTGACTTATTTTCCAAACGAATGGAAAGATAACGAAGGGATGCAAACTTCGGCCCGTAAACGTAAACCACAAGGGTTCATCATGCTCATTTTTTTAAAAATAGGGTCACAAGTGTGTCCCGCCCGTAATCTATATATGCATCTAATACTTGAATGCATAATCTAGTGAACATTTTTGAATGCCAACAATATTAAAAAGAAATGTAAATCTATCACTCGTCGTAATCTGCTTTAGAGTGTTTTTAATTGTCGTATTAAATTATACATTTATATCTTTGAAAAGAAACTTAAATCACAACCAGAGTTGTTGAGTGTAGTTTGGTGCCAAATAAATGGCTCGTGGCCTCTTGCCATCAAAGTTGGAAATGACGGCTACATGTGTTTTGGATGCTTGTTTCTCCCAATGATTACTACAATGCTTAAAAAGTTAGAATATAGTTCTATAATTATCTATCATAAACACATTAAGATAATTAGATGATTTTATAACTTTTTTTTAAAAGGTGTACTTTATATAAAACATCCAAAGGGTCAAAAAATTAAAGGGCTAACACCATAATTAGACCAAATCCACTTGGAGGGAAGAGAGATGGAAGAAAAGATGGAAAAATCATTCCCGAAACACATGTATTTGATGTTGTAAGCAGGAGGAAAGAGAATGAGCAGGCTTGCTGATTTGAGCTTACACCAACCCAACTACGATATGTATTTGGATTTAAACCTATTAGAAAACCATAAGTAACCAAGAATCTTTGTCTTCTAATATTTTTCTTGGGTTTGCTTTCATCTTAGATAAGTTAAAAAAAAAGTATTTTGAGCTGTAAAAACAAAAATATGGCTAATCTTATATTAATTACTAACATGTTGCCAAACAACTAAGGATACGTAACAAGAGGAAAAAAGTATTAAAAGTCAGCATATCCCACAATCTTCTCCTCAATTACACCCGTCCATTTTGCCATATTTTTGTTCTCCTTTGTGCCATTGTGGCTCCTTCTCTATATATCTTTTTTTCTTTTGTATTTAAATACATGACATATTGTATGTCAATGAATTAGAATCAATAAAATAGTTGTGCTCATACTATCAAGTATCAAATTTCTGGGAAAAAAAGTGGTCTGTAGTTTCCCTTTCTTCTCCACAAAGCAGGCACGAAAGAGAGTTTAGATGGATGTTCCCAACGCTTAGAGCCGCCAGGGTTGGAATACGATTGATACGATCCTATAATAAAAGTATTATTATTATTATTATTATTATTATTATTATTATTATTATTATTATTATTATTTAGTCTCCTTATTAGAGTCAAATTAGGATTTCCTATTATTTATCTTTTTCTATTTTTATGTCTTTGTTTTTCTATATATTGTAATCTCGTTTAAGAAAAGAAATAAGAAAAGAATTATTAGTTTGATTTGTTTTCTCTTCTTCTCTTATATTCTTGAGAGATTGACGGTTGTCTCGAATAAACCGTAACAACGATCCATTTCTACTTTCTAACCGAAAATGTTACAATTAACAGGAACCCAATTTGAAGTTATATATATGGCGCCATCAAGCCATCCGCTTTGGCTAACAAACTCGTTACAAACTTGACCGTAAAATTCTTCATTCTGTCGCCCCCCTAAACCCATTTATCTTCTGAAGTAGGTGCTTTAGTTTAAACTAGGAGTGTTACACATTGTTGCCATGAAAAAGTATATTTTGTCAATAGTATCAATCCACAATCCAGCATTTTTTTCCAATCTAAATAAATTAGAAAAGATAATTCTCAAATGGTCCCTTGAAACCCAAGGATTAAACAAGAACATTAGCTAATATTCAGAGTCAAAATTACCTCTAATTCGAAAGAATTTTTAAGAGGCATCATGACCTAAAAAAGTCTAGAGTTGTGAAGGTCAAGACCACATTCCGCCATAGACTATGATCTTATTTTTATAACGCCAAGCCAATTAACATCTTTTTTTTAACATCTTCAAGAGGGCTAAGGCCCAACGTATCATTTTTTTTAATCTTTTCTAGCTCTTTCACGAGCAACCCAATGAATCTTCCTAGTATCCTCAATTCCTCCCCAAAGGATCTTTTACGAATGGATTCCAAATCGTTTATTACGTTGCAAGGACGGGGCCTTGTAGAGAGACAAATAATAGGTAATTGGTAGGCTTTCCATAACGGATTTGAGTAAGGTTAATCTCCGGTCGATGAAAAGGCATCTGGCTTTCTAAAGTGACAATATATTTTTTACAAATGGTTCCATAACCAGGCCTCGGTTACGAACCTATTCATATATATTTGCACCCACAACGAATCCAAGATAAGTGAAAGGGAGGACCGTCTGCTTGCAACCGAGATATGCAGCTCCACCCATAAATCAAATTAGTATGAAATATGTGATTTTCATGAAATGTAACTAAGGTGGAACAAATGAACTAGCGTATAAACTTGTGGCGATCCCTACAAGGCAATCTCTGTCGGTTTTTGTTAATGTTCACGAGAACTATAAACTTGTCAAAAGTGCCCAAAATACCCGGTTCATTTTTCTCCTAAATCATTCAAAAAATGTGGATCATCATGAAAACAATATAATTTTTGTGGTCACATTTGGGACAAGTCACCAAAATGTGCCCCGTTTTGAACCTTTTCGCCGTACACCTCTAACGAATACCAATGCAGGTCATACTTGATGTTATGTGGCACGATTATAGAGCTAGAAACTAAAGAACATACGCTTTATAAACTGATTTACTAGTACCCAAAACCGGATGTATCGCCAAATATCATAACATAGATTCAATCGAAGACAATAAAAATTACATGGGAAATTGCTTAAGTGTGTTGGGGGGATTTTTTTTAAGAAAACGGATAGCTTAGGAAATCTGAGAGTCGTGAAACACGCTCAGATCAAAACTATTAGTGGTTCTCAAATATTCTGACCGGATAAAACTTAGATTAAGAGCAAGAAACGAGTATGAATTTGAGAGGGTTTTAAGAACCAGGAAGTTTCATCGTATGATCAAACGATGATTATTAGGGCTAGGGTCAATGATAACTGCAAAATACGCTTCTATTTGGAAATATAATATAGTTACGAAATTTAATACTCCGTAATAATTAAATTTCTAATGAATTTTTAATATAGCAACATATGTTAAAATAATTTTTTTTCAAGCTGTTAACCATAGCTCATTTTTAATATGAATCACATAAAGTCTCTATTAAAAATGTGTTTGGCAATCATAAAAAACTTTCTTATTTTAGTTTTTAGAAAGGGTTAAAAAACAGTTTTCCAAAAGCCTAAAATCCTGGCTTTTCAAAATAGTTTTTTGAAAAAACACATAAACTAATAAACATTTTTCAAACTCAATCCCAAACATGCCCTAAGTAAACAAGCCGGACATAATAGGATAAACTAAAAAATATAATCAAAAAATGAAAAACATAATGAAGCGGGTTGGGCCAGTTAATATGGATCATAAAAAGGGAAGTTGGCCCATCTTTAATATGTGATCAGTGATCCATAATTCTATATCATCTTTAATATGTTGATTTTTATTTACTTAAATACTCAAAATAACTTTACTTCCTATCAAGCAGGCCACTAAGTCAACAAAACCCAAACTTTCCGTTTACCAAAAATATGATATTTTTAAGTTTGTAACTATATAATGATATTACACAAAATAAATACGGAGTATAAAACAATAAGAACCTGCTATTTGGATTAGTTTATGTCTTTATGATGTGTGCTCAAAAACCCATCTCGTCAAGATAGGCTGACTTGAGGTTTCCAACTAAATTAAAGGAAAAATTCTACAAAGTTGCAGTTCGAATGTTATATGGATCATATTGACGGGCTATCAAGAAGACACGTGTGCTAAGTTAGAAGTAGCATAAAAGATGATGTTAAGATGGATGTGTAGTCACATAAGGTTGGGCCAGACAAGAAACGAAGTCTACTTGGAATGATTGGGCGGCTAGATAACATACAAGATAAGTGTGGGTAGATTGAAATGTTTAAGCATATGAAGAGGAGAGATACAATGACGTCCGTTAGAGTTGTTGAAATTCTCATTGTGGAGGGGAGTAGAAGAGGCGGACTCAAACTAACATAAGATGAGCGATTTAGGCATGATTTGTTAGAATTACACCTCTCAGACGACGTGATCAAGGATACGTCTTCATAAAAAAAACATAGGCTTAAAGTTAATGACTTCTAGTGGCTGATACAATTCTATTACAATACTTTCATATGGGCTAGCAGCTTTGCACGACACCATATTGTCTTTGTTTCTATATGATTTTTTTATGTCTATGCCTTACCAATAGCTTTGCTACGAGTGATATTCCAATGACTACGGTTGTTTTTGTTCGCGCACACACACACACAAACACACATATATCATAAGAGAACCTTTTAAAATCAAGAGCTTTAAGAATGATTTTGGACCACTAAAAAGACTCCTTTAAAAAACATTAAAAAAATAAAAATATATATAAAACAAAAAAGAAATGAAAATTTTTAAAAAGTTAAAAATCAAAATGTTTATATAGCATCCCGATTTAAAAAAAATCTTAATTGTTCATATGTTGTATATTATCATTAAAACTCCAATTTACCTATTCTAATAAAGTAAAATAACTGGGGACACGTGTCACTTGGAGATTCATTCTTAGCCTCAAATTATTTTCTATTTTTAATAAGACCATATTTATGTCAGTGTAATCAAAGCATATCAGTTCATCTTTTAATTAAATAACTAATTACTTAAATTATAGAAATTACAAATATGCAAGTATTTATGTAAATATACTTAAATTATTTACATCTTTAATGAAATCAAATATATGTCTAAAATGGTATAAAATAAATTTTGAATGAATAACAATTTTATTCTTACATATTTATTCAACCTAGGGGTGTTTTGAGTTTGTCTTTTGGGTTTCTGGTATCTCGGGTCAGGTTCTTCGGGTTTCAAAGTTTTAAATGTAGAACTAAAACCCAACCCACATCTGTCACAGTTTTTTCAGGTTCGGGTTATTTGAGTTCGTGTTTTTCAAGTAAGGTTATTTGGGTTTCGGGTGTCTAACAAAACAAAACTTAAATAAAAAAAATAAAAGCTACAACGTGAAAACCAAAGCAACGTATAGTTTTTTATTCCTTATGTAAATAACCAAATAATAAATAAACATAACCTGGTAAAGCAACATATATTTCGATTACGGATGTTATTAGCCCTAAGTAGAAAATATATATATAAAAACAATGAATAGTCGATCAACTATAATAGATGGAATAAGAAAAAGTAGAATGTATAGAGTGTTCCATATACATACCTAATAATAATATCATGTTTTTAAACAAATAGTTTATTGATCAGGTTTTTCAGGTTGACCCAAAACCTAGACATCAAACCCAAGAACCAACCCGGATTACTTAGGTTCCAGTTCGGTTCGACCCTTTCTCGGGTTCGGGTTTTTTGGGCCAGGTTAGTTTCGGTTCGGGCTCGGGTTTTCACGGGTCGGTTTCGGGTAAAAGTGACAACTCTAATTCAACCTCCATGGATTCATGGAGTTTTCATCTATCTCTTTCGAAACTGTAATAGAAAAGTGTGTTTTATTCATGCTAATTTTATATATATGATGTTTTTTTATGTCATTATTAATGAAACATATTATCATCTTTTGTTAAATTTTGTTATTTCATTAAAAAAAATATAATTACAAATTATAACATCACTAGGTGCATATTTTTTATGATTACGAAGGAGCTGTGTAACAATCCACCAAGTATTCGTATGAATATTCTATTAAAAGTATAATTTGTTCTTATAAAACCATTCAACTTGATAAAATATAGTTTTATTATTTTAAATTTAATCATTTAATTTTATAGCTTAATAATATTTCTTTTAAGCATCGCGTGTATCACACGGGCTCTAAAGCTAATGACATAATATACACATATGTATATTATCACATATATCTTAATTTTACACGTGCGTATTAAAAATAACATGTATGCACATATGTGCACATGTGTTTAAACTTGAAAAATAAGTATTATACATATATATATAATTTAGAAAAACCAAGATTTTTTTTCGAAACCAGGATGCTAAATAAACGTTTTGGTTTTTTTTTTTCATTTTTTTGGCTTTATAATTCTTTTATTTTCTTTTTCTTTGAGTGGTTTTTTGTGGTCAAAATGGTTCTCAAATGTTTCAATTTTCAAATGGTTCTCACACGATCTCAATTCTATATAGGTAAGTGATCCAATACAATGATCTCTTATTCTACATTGCGTACACGACTATCAACAGCCTTGATTTCAAAAAACACGCGGTGGAAAATTTGTAAATTCTTTCAATTCGTTTCCATCCTAATTAACATTACGGCTATTCAACCATCGTCACCGACGCCAATGCAGACACCACTTCAGTTGAATTGAAAATTGATTTCAATTGATAAAAGTCTAAATATGTTCCATACTTGTTCATATGATGAAATCGTGGATCAAATTGATGGTCGATTGATGATTTTTTATAATTATGATATTATATGAAGTGATTTCAGTGTTCAATTTAATGTTACAGAAAGTTTAATTTCAAATACAAGCTTTTGAACGTTTAAAGGTTTGTTCTGAGTGTTTAAATATTTAATCTGAATGTTTTAAGTTTTTGTTATGAACTTTTTAGTTTTTGTTATGATTTTCGTAGATTTTTGTTCGGAACGTTTTAAGTTTTAATCTGACCTTCTTAGTTTTTTATTATGAAAGTTTTAAGTTTTGTTCTGAACTTCTTAGATATTTGTTCTAAACGTTTTAAGTGTGTACTTATTTTTGGTAATTTTTTCTAAGCGTCTAACAATTTTGTCATGAACGTTTAAAGGGTGTTCGTTTTGGTCAGAACGTTTAAATGTACACAGTGTCTTCGTTTTGTTCAGAATATTTAAACATAATATTGTGAACCCTAATCAGAGCTTAATTGAGTGTTTGCAATTTCATAATCGTTTGATGATTCTAAATCCTCCTACAAATCAATGCGATTGATTAAATCATCAATTTTTGATCAATTTAAAGATTCTCGATTTTCACTGACATTCTATTTTGTTTTTGGTTTTTGAATTTTTGAATTTCATACTTAAAGCCCTGATTATGATTTAGAAATTGGATAAGATAGAGGCAGAGTTCAGAATTTGGATTAGAATCAATTTGTAATCGATGAATATGATCATGAACTAGTTTTTGGGTTATTTACGAGACTGTCACCTCGTGTTCTGTAATCTAAAGCTCTGGAAGGTCGCGTATGTAATGTACGATAAATCATTATTATACAACCACCCACTCCATCATATATATATTCCAAAATTATCCATTCGAGAGAGCTCATTTTGATCTAGACTTTTTTTGCACGATCAAATTCATGTTCATATAAAATGGGCATGTTTAGCCGAACTTAGTTTGATATATTAACTTACCGAAAACTTACGCTATACTCTTGAATCCTTTTAGGAATCTAGATTTTGCATTATTCTTAATTTCGCATTAGGCTATTTACCTTTATTCCCTATGTCCCCATACACAACAATAACAAAGTTTCACTACTACCATATCATAACTTCTTAGCCCGTCACCAGTCAAACTTGATAACCCTTGACGTGTTACTTTGTACTTTGTAGTTGACTAGTGTTCAATTGATATAAAGTTTAGACTGTGTTAATATATCTTTTCTTTACCAAAGTTGAATTTCTTTTTAATTTTTGGATTTTTCTTAATATATTTATATATTTCTAAAATAATCTATGAAAAGTATGCTCCATATAAAAGAATAATGGGAAAAGCAGGACACTTTTCAACGTTAAATAGATCGGTCCAATTGAATAATAAAGGCTATTTGAGATACTTTTGTGCTCATAGCTTGAGACTTAAGCATGGTATGGCATATAGCCTTGGAATACGACTCTTCTATAAATGTATACATAATTTTATATATATATATATACACACACACATGTGTTAGAGATTCATATCATTTCATACATTATCTTTTTAGTATAAGATATGTAATAAACGATTTCAATTTTTACCATCTTAGTAAAAAGATACATTGTGAAGGCCAAAATACTAATCAAATTTGTCATTGACTATACAAAGTCATGTGAGTGTAGCATCAAATGCTAATAATGACTTCTCATATTCATGGGTACTTAGAATTTTTTTGGGATTGAAATGAATGGTTCACATGAGGTGTTTATCAAGATATGAGTAGTTTTTGGAATCTATTAATTGTCCTTTCTTTCCTTTTTCTATTTCAATCTAAGCATCTACTTGATAGTTGACCACATGGATGTTTTATTTCTTTATATATCATCAATGGGATGTGTTTTGAGGATTTCCTAATGGCCATGAATCTTTTCTTTCATATTTAAGTTCTTTTCCAGAACTATCAACTTCTAAATTTAATTCATTTGGTTTCTTAAGAGTTTTGAGATCATCATATGTTGCGGGGAGTGTTGGCTGGCCCAAGATCTTTCATAAAATCATTACGATTGTAAGTGATTTCGGACCAGGCTTCATCCCCCTCAACCTTTATGTGATTAGATGCAAGCACCATTTCTACATACTTGGTTGAGAGGTTTGTACTTTATTATGTTTTGTATAATTTTACATTTTTGTTTCTTTACTTTGATTCTTAATAGGTGTTTCGATAACATGAACATCAAAGTTAAATTCATAAAGACGATGTCTCGAGCGTCCTCAGGTATACAATCTTCGATAAAGTTAAGTCATGCTATATCATTTTCTACATTATTGTATGTACTTAAAATTCATGGCTGGAGACGAACTAAAAGCTTCAACTTGACTAGTAAAAACTAAAAAGGCTCGTTTGGTCATTGATTTTAAAAATCAAAGCGTATTTCTTTCAATCAGATGAAGTAACCAAGTCGTCAACGAGCCAATGGTTGATTCACTAAATATCTCGTCCAACAAGCCCTTGCCATTCTAACATGCGGATTAGAACAAGACTTAAGACAAACCTTCATGTATTATAATTGGAAACAATGAATTGTGTTCATGCAAATGTAAAGATTCAAGTTCATAATTATAGTTCATTTGCACAATATTAAGCACAAAAAAGTTGCACCTATTTTAGTATTTTGTACAATAACCTAAAAGGAAACTTAATATAGTAGCGTTCAATTTATGTTATTGCTTCACTAGCATAATACCTTAGCGGGCCTTAGATAAGTCAATAGCATAAGCAAGCATGAACATTAGCTGGCATATATAAAAGACTGATAGAGTTGAATTATGTTATTTATGTTGGGAAATCGTTCACTATCTTACAAATAAATACAAATATGAAATAGAAAAAACAAACATTATTTGAAAGGAATGTTGATTACCGTTCCAAATACGAAGAAAACGGGTAGAAACAAAAAATGTTTCTTGTTCAGTTTGACACCGTTCCATTAAAAGTATTTAGCATATCTTGCTAGAACACGTACCTCTCCCAGTGTATAACAAAACGTAGTAGTACCGCCGGTGTAGACTGTGAGCCTGAATTGCACCATCGATCTTGTTTGATGTGCATTCAAATATTCTTATTGGTATTGGTCTGTCAAGCCTTAGTTATATATTTGAAGAAATGGCTCTACTTAATAAATAAGTATGAAGAAACGTGGATCTACTCGCTGGTAGCAGATCTACTTTCCTCGGGTATGATTAAACTGTTTCACCGATGGTTCTTCTGGATCCGTGTTCTTCCACCTACAAAATGAACAGCGCCGTTACTTACCCCTCAGAAAGGGACAGAGGGGTCCTCTTTGGGGTAACCCTCCGGCGTGAGAATCAGTATCTTTGTGGAGAAGATAATAATGTGTGAGTCAGTGAATCTCAAGAGTATTGCTGAATCGCTGAATACTCTTGATTGTGTGACTGTGTGTTTTCTGTAACTGACTGTCAGTGAATATAATTCAATATGATTGAATGTGATATCACTGCTTGTAACTGTCAATGATTGAGTGTGTGTCCCATCAAAGTGGAGTTGATGCTGTATTTATAGTGCTAGGGTTTCCACTGGTTGGGCTCAGCCTCGTTGGCCTCCTCCAATCGCACTGCGCCACGTGTCCTCTGGGACACCTGGCGCTTTCTCGTTGGTTGTAATCATGTGGTAGCACATGTGTCATGCTGAGTTGTCGACCTTTCATTTGGCAGCTGTCAACATCAGCATATTCTTACTCCTTAAAAAGATGCCTTCTGGAAGATTGTCTGACGTGCACAATCAAGGTTGCCCTAATCCTGATTTGGATAAGGACGAGGTTGATTATGTGCACGTGTGATATGCGCCCATCCTGAGGATGCGCGAAGTCTTCTTTTTATTCTCACGCGCAGATATTTCATGCGCAGGTGTGATATGCATGAGCGTGTGATATGCGCCGCGCGCTGGTGCGCCACGCGCATATGTGACGTGCGAGCATATGTGATGTGCAAGAGCATGTGATATGCGCCGCGCGTTGATGCGCCGCGCGCATATGTGATGCGCGAGCATATGATGCCTGAGCATGTTTTGTATGCGCCATGCGCCTGGGTTTTGGCTTTGTGCCTTCATAATGTCTTTATCTTGTGGGTTGACCCGCCTTGCTTGGTGTTGAGGCGGGTACATACCTCTTCAAGCCCCCCCAGTCTAATGTGTGTCTTATCTTGCGCGAGCGCGGTGAGATAGATATTAGACTCACTGAATTGTCCTTTTAAAGTTGGTTTTGTCGTTTTCTTGGTTGTTTCCATCGTCGCGCGAAGTTCTATCCATTCGGTTGAAAACGAAAGGTCCAAACACGTGGTTGATTGGTGATGACGTGCGCCGTAAACGTGTCAGACGTTTCGTGTGCTCGAGGTGCTACAGTTGCCTTTCATGTCCCCTCACACAGCTGTCTTGAACACGTGTCGCACTCGCATTGGTTAGTACCTGCGAGTGGGGGCGCGTCTCTGTTCCGTGGCAGGTCGGTTACATCTTTATGTCCCCTCACACAGCTGTTAGGGACACGTGTCGCGCCTTCGTTGGCTTGCCCCTGCGAGTGGGGGCGCGTGAAATCCGATCAGCTGCCACATTTCTCTCTCCTGGGCCTATAAAAGCAGGCCCTTAGGAAATTTTTATCTTCATCTTCATTGTTGCTAAAATTCAAGTTTCTGCTTTCACATTCTGATTTGAGTGTTTATATCGATTCGAATCCTCGATTATCGGCTATTGCAGTTGTATGTCTGATAGTTCATACTCGTCTAGCCCTTCAATCACCTCCGTTGCCTCTCGAAGACGCCGTGTGAAATCTGTGGTGATGTCGACATTGAAGCAAAAGGGGAAGGGGAAGAAGGTTGTTGAGACCACATCGGAGGAAGTAGGGAGGACCAAGGCCACCAAAAGGTGGAATGAAATCCCCTGCAAATTGAAGCAGGCAGATCTCGACCACCTCATCACCTCTCAGGGCTTTCCCACCCTGTTTGGCTGCATGTTGCCTAGGTCCGGGCAAACGGCGGCGGACCCGCCTGCCGGCTATATATCCCTATATAGCCACTTTTTCACCCACTGCAACCTTCGTCTCCCGATGACAAGGTTTGTGGGTGCACTGCTGAAGTTCTATGGGATTCATATATCCCAAGTCCATCCGTTTGGACTCGTGCGCGTGACTCACTTTGAGTTCATGTGCAAATCCCAGCGCGAGGAACCCACTCCTCGGCGCTTTCAGTATTTTTATAAGGCCAAGATCCAAGACAATTGGATCTCTTTTATTCCTCGCAGTCAGAAGGTGAAGTGCTCCACTGTTTCATTCAAGAGCCTTCATGACTGGTCTGAGAGGTTTTTTTACATTAGGGCCGGTGTGATCCCCATCCGTATGACCATGCGCTCTATCACTTCTGCGCCTGCGGATGAGGGTGTCTTCAAGAACCCAACTGGCGCCTGGGTTAAGAAACTGACCGCTGAACCATCCCCCGCGAAGAAAATTTGCGAGGAGGCGCTGGTTGGGGTCGGCATGAGTAAGCTTTGGGCCGATAGCGCGCTTGAGCCCGTTATCCAAGTCGACGGGTTGTGTAAGTTTATTTCATTGGTTTATTTATTTTTCCTGCGCGAATATAATTCTTTTGCTGATATCACTTGATTTGTCTTTGCGCAGTCACCAAGGATTACATCCTTGCCGCTTATGATGAACATGTGGAGGGCGGCTCCGTCGAACTTGGCGCTGGGGAGGTTGGTTTCCCGGATCGCTTCGATGACATGTTCATCCCAGTGGATCTGGATTTTGACTTTGACGGTGACGCGCCTGGTAAGCCTTCGCACTTATGCTCATTCCTTTAGAATATCCAAGCTTATTAACAGTTCTGTTGATTGTTTTTGTAGATGCGCTTGAAAACTACGAGCTAGAGCTCGCGGAAGAGGAGGAGGAGGAAGAGGAGGCGCCCCTACTAAAGCGCAAAGCTAAGGGGAAATCTGGCGCAGGGGCCAGTAAGAAACAGAAGAAAGATGACACCCCTGTCGCTCATCCCCATGCTCAAACGAAGGGACCAAAGGAAACCCAGGTGTTTACCACCAAGGTTTCTTTAGCTTCCTTGCCTGTGAGAGTGGGCAGGCCTCCTGTCCACTTGAGGTATGGGGGCGTCGCCTCCTCCGTTCGCGCGGCTGAAGAGAGAAGCAGTGCCGCGCCTGCAACAGGTATACTTTGCTTATCTTCATCTGGCTGAATCGTTATTAAACCTTTTCTCCTTTGAATGTTTGCAGAACCGGCGACGGTAGGAGATGAGCCACAGGCGCCACAAGATGCCGAGGCTGCGTCCCCTGTTCTACCCTCTGAAAAGGGTAGAATGAATTTTATGGCGATGTTCGCCGCGCGAACAGAATTGCGCCAAGGTATGTATTGCACACTTGTCTTCTTTATTATTCCCTTTGGAGTCAGTCATAAACCATTTTTCCTTGTTTATTTGTTCATAGGAGTTGTAGCTGGCGCTACAGTTGCTGGTGATACTCCTGGCGCCGCTGCCGGCGCCGCTGGTTCTGGTCCTGCTCCTGCTAGTGCTGAGTCTCCCCTTACTGGGATTACCAAGGAGCAGGAAACCGTATTGCGCGCCGAACTGGCGGCGTCGAGACCTCCCTCGCCTCCTCCTGCACGCAGCCCTCCCCGCGAGGCTGGTTTAGAGACTTCCAGGTCGCAGGAGAAGAGGCCTGTTGAAGAAGATGAGGAGGACGAGGGGGTTCAAGCTGAAGACTCCTTGGGAGACCGCGCCAGCCCTGCGATGCCGCAAGTGTTCGCAGCGCAGACTTCTGGTGGGGCTGGCGCTGACTTTCCTGCTTCATCCCCGCAGGTATGTATTGATTTGTTGGTCCGCTGCGCGTACCTCCATATAAGCATGTTTTATGACTTAGAGCATTATGTTTTATGACTTAGAACTTTTCTTGTGTTTTGCAGGAAAGTGACCACGTTTACCGCCCGAGATGGAATATTAATGAAGAGAGTTCCTTTCAATCCATGGGCGTATGCGAGGACTTCTGGGCTCATGCCGTGCCTCCTACTGAAAGGAGGTATCAGGAGGAGCGCACCCGCGCGGACTTGCTGAACGACCATGTTTTCGCTGGGTCGGCTTTCTTCGCTGCTTCCCAAGAGCTTCGTCGTGATTATATTAAAGTACGCGACGCTCTTGTGGAAGCCCAGCGAGAGGCTAAGGTGGCCGCCTGGAACCTGTCTGATGCTCGCGCGCGAGCTGAGAAACTCCAGGCAGAGCTCAGTGAAAACCGAGCAAGTGCCAACACCGCATACATCAAGCGCGGGCATGAGCTCCAAGCTGCGCGGGAGAAGCAGCAGTTGGCGGAGGCCGAAGTTGCCAAGTACGCGCGCAGAGTGCGTGTCTTGGAACAGCAGGCCGAGGCGCGTGACCAAGCTATCGTCCAGAGTATCACTGAGAAATCATCACTGGAGAGCGAGGTTGCGCGCCTGAAAAGGGAATTGGCGGCCGCGCAGGCCGATAGAGATGAGGCCTTGGCGACGGCGGCGTCTAGCCAGGAAGCACTTGGTGCTGCGCAGGCGGAGAAAGAAAAAATTTTGGCGGCAGCAGCGTCTGATAAGGAGGAACTAAAAAAGACTAAGGAAACTGTTGAGTTATTAAACTCTCAGGTTCCTGCCCTCGAGACGTCTGTTGCTGGCCTCAGCGCAAGATCGCCAATGGCTGGTGTCACAGGGCATGGCTCGCTGCGCTTTGGCGATGAAATATTCCGCCGAGTTTCAAGCCCTTGTGATGGACTGCAATGCCGCCGCGCGCTTGGTGGGCCGAGCTGAAGGGTTTACGGATGGGTATGACTATGGCATGTTGAAGAAGAACCCATCCGAGTACCCTTACAAGAGCGACGCGGCCTGCGCGGACATGGCCGCGGTGGGGGAAAAGTATATGAATACTCCCATCCCCATCCTTATGCAGGTACCTTGGTTTTAATGAGTTTTACTTGACTAATTTTTCCAAGTGTTTTATACTCAATGTTTTTCTAATGATTTACAGATAGCTGCGCTTGCTGACCAGCCCGACCTCGGCGCGCTAAAGAAGTTGCTTGATGAATGCGAGAGGGCTGGTGGCGATGATGGTGGCGCGGGGGATGTTGCCCCTGCCGGCGGATCTGGCGCGGCGAAAGAATCTGCTCCTGACACCGTTGTGATCGAAGACTCCAATGAGGAGGAAGAACTTGACTATGGTCAGTTCGGGGATGAGGAGCAGACCGCGCCAGATGCTGCGGGAGATGATGAGGGTGATGAAGCGGCTGACGTCGACGTGGAGACTTGAGAAGCCCTTCATCAAATTTTGTATATTTATATTTTTTTTTTTTTTTTTTTTGTACTTGTAATTTGTAACTCATCATACTTGTAAATTTCAATGCAATGGAATGAAACTTGTTTTCTCCTTCTTTCATCTTGCGCATTTCCATTCATCTCTTCATGTTTCCTTGTATAGATATAAGATATGGTTGCATGTTAAAATAAGAACAAGGTTGTAAGGAAATTATTCACTTAACCATAGTCCTATTTTGTAAGTGGTTTCGCAGTATCTTGTTTATGCTGACATGCGCGATAACTTTTCACAATTCCTTTTTCGCGCGTCATAGTCGCGCTGTTTTTACATGGAAGTATGAGTTTTAGTCATTACATGTCAGCATGTGTTAGTCAGATATCCACTTTGATTCCTCGCGCGATCTCGACCTGAGACCTTAACAACTATGTTATGGCATGTACTTTGCCTTAGTTGTGTTTAAGGATTTTTATGATCAGGCTGCGCGGGATGTAAGATGGATGTTTGTGAGTGTTTTGAGCTAAGGCTCTTTGTTTTGGGCTAAGGCCCTGACGTATTTAGAGTTAAGACTCATTAACGTGTTTGAGCTAAGGCTCGTAGGTTTGGGCTAAGGCCCTGGCGTTTTAGAGTTAAGACTCGTTAACGCGTTTGAGCTAAGGCTCGCGCATATATGTTTTACTTCGCTTTATGTTGCTTTGAAGTCAATATAGTGTTGTCATATTGTTCCAAATTAATAAAGGAAGTGTGAAACATGTATGCAAAGGTAATAGAACAAACATTGAAAGATAGCGCGACAAATATTGAAAGATTGCGCGAATCATCATTCATGATGGCTTAAAAGCCTTGATTACATATTTGAACTTTTTACATGAAGCATTTTCTAAGTTGTGCCGCGTTCCACGCGCGCGGTATCTTTTTTCCATTCAAATCTTTTAAAGTGTACGCGCCTTTCCCCAAATCTTCTGAAATTTGATAAGGTCCCTCCCAATTGGGAGACATTTTTCCTGGGGGTATCGCGCGACTAGCTTCATTGTTTCGAAGGACAAAATCATTTTTCTTGAAGTGGCACTCTTTAACGCGCTGATTATAATATTTTTCCAGCTTTTTCTTATATCTGGCTTCATTAATGATAGCCGCTTCTCTGCGCCCTTCAAGCAAGTTAAGGTCCAATCTTCTTTCGCGCTCGTTATCAGTTTTGCTCATCATGAGTACCCTATGGGATGGGCATCCAATTTCTGCTGGGATCATAGCCTCTGTCCCATAGGTTAGGCTGAACGGGGATTCGCCATTGCTAGTTTTGCTTAATGTCCTGTGCGCCCACAGGACATTAGGTAACTCTTCGACCCAAGAATGGGATTCTCCCTCCAACCTTTTCTTCAGCCCATTTAGCAAACTTTGATTCGCGCGCTCCACTTGGCCATTCCCCTGAGGGTGGTAGACGGACGTGAAGATTTGGTTGATGTGCAATTCTTTGAGCCAGCTTGATATCTTCCTGTCAGTGAATTGTTTGCCATTGTCGCTCACAATTTCCATAGGAAGGCCAAAATGGCAAATGATGTGGCTCCAGATAAATTGCTTCATCGCCTCAGCTGTGATTTTTGCTAGCGGCTTGGCCTCAACCCATTTTGTGAAATAGTCTATCGCCACTACCAAAAATTTCACTCGCCCTTGCGCTTGCGGCAGGGGCCCCACAATATCAATGGCCCATTTGTGGAAAGGCCATGCGGAGGTGACTGGAATTAAGTTGTTCTTTGGACGCATGGTGTTTGGCGCGTAGCTCTGACATGCCTTGCATCTTTGGATTTCTTTTAGCGCATCCAAGTACATGCCTGGCCAATAGTAGCCTGAGCTCATCGCCTTGGCAACCACCATGCGCGGACCAGCGTGAATTCCACAGATTCCTTCATGAATCTCCCTAATCACATAGGTTGCTTCTTCAGCATCCAGGCATTTCATGAGCGGTCCAAGATAAGAGCGCCGATATAATGTACCATCAAGTAATTCATAGTTCTGTGCCTTGTGTCTTATCTTTCTCGCCTGTGCACGATCGTCCGGTAACTTCCCCTCCTTCAGGAATTCCATTATTGGAGTTATCCAGGATGAAGGGGTTGTATGAATTACAAGGACCGATTGCGTTTGCACTGACGGGCTGCTCATTACTTCCACCCTGACATCTTTGCCAAAGTGATCAAAATTAGTTGATGCCATTTTACTCAACGCGTCAGCGGACTTGTTTTCGCTGCGCGAGATGTGTATGATTCTGAAGAAGTCAAACTGCTCAACGAGCTTTTTTGCCTGCTCTAGATACAGAGGCATTGTGTTCTCCTTGGCGTCATATAGGCCGTTGACCTGAGCAGCTACCAAGTAAGAATCAACATGCGCCTCTAGTCTTTTAACCCCAAACTTGCGCGCGATGCGCAGACCAGCCAGCAGGGCTTCATACTCAGCCTCATTGTTGGTACTCTTGAAGTCCAACCTGATAGCATAAGTATATTCATGATTATCAGGGTCCACCAGTTTGAGGCCTGCGCCGGACCCTTCGCTGTTGGAGGCTCCATCAGTGAATAGCCTCCAAACATCTTCTTCATCGTTTGCTCGCGGAGGGTCTACCTCGCGCTGAGCTTCTTCAATCTTTCCCTCTGGGATTTCCGTGATGAAATCCGCCAAAACTTGACCCTTTATCGCTGGACGGGGCTTATAAGTGATCGTGTGTTCACCTAATTCCAGCGCCCACTTTGTCAGCCTTCCGGAGAGCGCAGGGCGTCGCAAGACTTGCTGGATGTTGTAGCCAGTCAGAACTTCAATAGGATGACCATTGAAGTATCTATGGAGCTTGCGCGACGCGTGTGTTAGTGACAAAACTAACTTTTCCATGATGGAATAGCGCGTCTCAGGGTCTGTGAGCACCCGACTCACATAGTATATTGGCGTTTGTATCCCCTTGCGATCCACCAATAATACTGCGCCGATCGCGCGGTCTCCAGCTGACAGGTACAATGTAAGGGTTTCGCCAGGAAGTGGAGCTGTGAGCGCTGGCAACTTTATGAGACATTCTTTTATCTCAGTGAAAGCTTGCTCAGCCTCAGGCGTCCACTTGAATTGGCTCTTCTTCAAACAGTTCCTCAAGGTGTTAACGAATGGAGTAGATTTGCTGGCGTGGTTCGCTAGGAACCTGTTGATTGACACCAATCTACCATTCAGCTTCTGAACCTCTTTCATGGTGGATGGTGAAGGCATGTCAAGGATGGCTTCCACCTTTTCAGGGTTCACCTTGAAACCATCCTTAGTGACCATTACACCAAGAAATTTTCCCTCTTCTGCGCCGAAAGTACATTTGCTCGGGTTGAGCTTCATGTTAACCTCCGTTAGGCGCTGAAGAGTTTCCTCGATGTCTTTGAGCATTTGTCTCTCCTCCCTGCTCTTGATCACCAAATCATCGACGTAGACTTCTAGATTTCTTCCGATTTGTTCACTGAAAACCGAATCCATAAGTCTCTGATAGGTTGCGCCCGCATTCTTTAAACCAAAGGGCATTTTTGTGTAACAAAAAACACCCTTGTCGGTTCTGAAGGCCGTCTTGTCTTCATCCTGTGGTGCCATTTGAATCTGGTGATAGCCTTTGTAGGCATCCAGGAAACATTTGAGCTTGAATGGCCCCACGGAGTCCACCTTTGCGTCGATGTTTGGGAGGGGGTAACAATCTTTCGGACATGCTTTGTTGAGGTCCTTGAAGTCAATACACATTCTCCATGACCCGTTGCTTTTCTTTACCATCACAGGATTGGCTACCCATGTCTGGTATCGAATCGGGCGGATGATGTTTGCGCGCAACAGGTCCTCCACTTGCTCATTCATGGCCTTCGCCTTTTCATCCCCCATGATTCTCTTTTTCTGAGCAATTGGCTCTACCGACTTAAACGTGTTAAGAGAATGTTGCGCCAAGTTTCGCGGGACCCCCGTCATATCGGAGTGTTGCCACGCGAAAACCGACGTGTATTTTGTGAGCAACCTTTTCAATCTCAATCTCGTTTCGTCTGAAATGGTAGCGCCAATTGTGACCGTTTGCTCTGGGAATTTTGGGTTTAAAATCCACTTCTCTGGCGCATTGTCAGCCATTGTAAGTTTCATTCTCCCTTCCCGCGGCGTGCTTGTCACTGCGCACAAATGATCGCGGTAAACAAATGCTACGCCTGTTGGTGTAGGGATCCCCAATGCGCCATGCGCTGGCGACGGTACAGCATTAAATTGGGCAATCGTTCCCCTACCCAGGATCATATTGTGGCATGACGTGGTGGGCAAGACCAAGAAGTTGACAACTTCGGCTCGCTTGTGCTCATCATCCCCCATAGTTAGTTCAAACTGAATCTGGCCTAGGGGATGTATGATTTCATTTGAGACACCACAGATTGGTGCGTTCACAATTTCGAGCCGCGCTTGGTCTGCCGGGTCTAACTTTCTGAAACACTGCTCATACATAATGTCAGATTTGCTTCCAGTGTCCACCAGGACCTTTGACACTTCGTAATGAGCAATGTGTGTGGTGATGACGAGAGGACTGCTTATTGAAGGGCCTCCCCTGATTCTTGGGAAGATGACTTGCTGCTCGCGCCAATCTCCGTGGATTTGCGCGCTTCTCTTTCTTGACGTCTGCCCTTGTCGTCCCCCCTCAGCCACACAGATTCTTTTATACTTCTTGCTGGCAGAGGCTCCTTCCGGTTGCTCATCTTCTATTCTTTGGTTTTTTACCAAGTGAGCCAGCCTGCCCGACTTTACATCCTTCTCGATCGCATCCTTTAAATGATGGCATGCGTCGGTGTTGTGGCCCGGGGACCTGTGAAATTCACAATATTTGCCACTGTTTTGCGGTCCCTTGTAGTGTAGTTGTTTGGGGGGCTTGAATTGGACATTCTCAGTACTTAACACCTGTGAAGGTGTTTTAGTGAGGGGCGTCCATATTCTTGGCAGAGGTCTGCTAGGATCTCTGCCGCCCTCCCTCTTGTCACCCTCCCCGCGATTACGAACTTCTTTTTGGGGCTGTGGTGAGGTTGGTTGCGCTTGTTTTTCCGCGGAAGAAAAACTTGTTGGCTGCAACCTGGACCATACAGAGTTCTGTTTGGCCCTCTTATCTTTGTTGCGCGGTGATTCTGCCTGATGCGCTCTTTCTCTTGCCCTATCCTGGGCAATCTGTTTCTCATTTCTCGCGAAAACTCGCGATGCCTCCATTAACTTGGCCCACGTGGTGGGCATACCATCTTTGCTTACGAGAGCCCGGCGGAGTTGATCACTGCGCGCGCCTTGTATAAAGGCCACGCGCAGGAGCTGCTCAGTTATACCCCCGATTGCCAGGGATTCCTGATTGAAACGAGTGATGTAATCTTCAATCGTTTCATCATTCCTGCGTATGCAGTGCATGATGTCATCAGGATTGCGCGTGTGCCTGCGCTGCTGTACGAAGTGGGCTTGGAACTTTTCTAATAGTTCCTCGAACCCATCAATTTGCCCTGTCGGCAAGCTTTCGAACCATACCCGCGCGGCGCCCGTGAGGCAGCGAGCAAACATATGACACCATGTTGGCATCGTCCAGCTCTCTAGGTTTCCTGTGTTATAGAAACCTTGCAAAAAGTCATCTGGATCTGTTGTGCCATCATATTTGCCCAGACCACTTGGCATCTTTGTCTTGTGCTGGATGGGAGCCTGCGCGATGCGCGCAGTAAACTTTGAGTGCTTTACCAGGATGGCTGGTCTGTAGGGCGTGGTTACGTCCACTTGCCCTCTGATCGGTGGGCTGTATGGCATGTGCAGATCCAGATCTGCTCTGGCACCAGGCGCCATGTTCACAGGCGCGCGGAGCTGTGAGCCTCCTGCATGAGTATCCCGTGTCTTCCTCATGCTATGCACTTCTTCATCACTGAACTCAGTGTGTGCAGTGTGAACAGAATGTCCCTCTTCCGGCGCGCGCGGCCTCTTTGTAGTCTGCTTATCAAAAGCTTGCCTTTGTGTTTGGTCGGCTAGCTTCTTCTGCTTGACCATTTCGTTGTACTTTTCAATCAGACGCCGCTGCTCGTTTATGAGCCATTCATTCGGATCATTTGCTTCATCTTCTGGACCCATTGGTCCTTTCAGCTTCGCGCCGGCCATATTTTGTAACGTGTGATCGTCTGGAGGAGTTTCAGTCTGGCCGTGAGGGGTTGTGACGAAGGGACGGTTGCTGGTGGTACGCGTAGAATCACGCGGAACCCTCAGAACCTGCTGTCCGTCGTTAACACCCTCACGTTCAATATCCTCCAGAGCTTGATCAACGTTACGAACTCCAGAAACCATGGTGATTGATTTTTTGTAGATCTGGATGAGATCTGATTGCCGTTTGTATCCCACGGATGGCGCCAATGAAGAAACGTGGATCTCTCGCTGGTAGCAGATCTACTTTCCTCGGGTATGATTAAACTGTTTCACCGATGGTTCTTCTGGATCCGTGTTCTTCCACCTACAAAATGAACAGCGCCGTTACTTACCCCTCAGAAAGGGACAGAGGGGTCCTCTTTGGGGTAACCCTCCGGCGTGAGAATCAGTATCTTTGTGGAGAAGATAATAATGTGTGAGTCAGTGAATCTCAAGAGTATTGCTGAATCGCTGAATACTCTTGATTGTGTGACTGTGTGTTTTCTGTAACTGACTGTCAGTGAATATAATTCAATATGATTGAATGTGATATCACTGCTTGTAACTGTCAATGATTGAGTGTGTGTCCCATCAAAGTGGAGTTGATGCTGTATTTATAGTGCTAGGGTTTCCACTGGTTGGGCTCAGCCTCGTTGGCCTCCTCCAATCGCACTGCGCCACGTGTCCTCTGGGACACCTGGCGCTTTCTCGTTGGTTGTAATCATGTGGTAGCACATGTGTCATGCTGAGTTGTCGACCTTTCATTTGGCAGCTGTCAACATCAGCATATTCTTACTCCTTAAAAAGATGCCTTCTGGAAGATTGTCTGACGTGCACAATCAAGGTTGCCCTAATCCTGATTTGGATAAGGACGAGGTTGATTATGTGCACGTGTGATATGCGCCCATCCTGAGGATGCGCGAAGTCTTCTTTTTATTCTCACGCGCAGATATTTCATGCGCAGGTGTGATATGCATGAGCGTGTGATATGCGCCGCGCGCTGGTGCTCCACGCGCATATGTGACGTGCGAGCATATGTGATGTGCAAGAGCATGTGATATGCGCCGCGCGTTGATGCGCCGCGCGCATATGTGATGCGCGAGCATATGATGCCTGAGCATGTTTTGTATGCGCCATGCGCCTGGGTTTTGGCTTTGTGCCTTCATAATGTCTTTATCTTGTGGGTTGACCCGCCTTGCTTGGTGTTGAGGCGGGTACATACCTCTTCAAAGTAAAAGTTGTGACACATCATTAGGCTAATTGCTTAGATGACGGTCGATTCACGAGGGGATTCGCCATATACATGGGTTTCAACCTTATCTTTTGAATCACACGAAACAAAAGACAGTTTCTTTATCATCTATAGAATAAAAATACAAATCTCTAATCAACAAAGTAGCCGAGTTAACCTGTTTAGAAGCATTACTGAAAGAGATTGGGGGTTGAACAACTTCTACTCCAACCTTTTGGTGTGATAATCTTGATTCAACTTACCTCGCTACTAATCCCGTCTTTCATGCAAGAGCATAGCACGTTGAAGTTGATTTTCACTTTGTTTGTGAAAATGTTATACAAAGCTGTTAAAGATGATTAAATCAAGAACAATGATAAACGAAAATCAAATGATTATTATTTAACGAAAACGTAATTACAGAATTACAAGAACGAATGAATCAAAATTGAAAAGAACTAAAAACTAAACCCTAATTCCAGTCATTTATCCCCAAACGTAACTAACAGTCATGTAACAAACTTATTTCAGCTTTAGTCCCTCAAGTCTTCATTACTTTGTAATTTCACTCCAAACTTCAAAGAATGAAGTATTAATTGTTTACACCCTCAAACTTTATAACCAGCAACCAGCAGTTGATTTGACTTATTGTTGACCATTGACACTATATCTAACAATCTCCACCTTAGTGCAATTCAACAAATTCCCAAAATACCCAAACAATTCTCAAAGTCAAAACTTGGCAGAACCTTGGTGAACATGTCAGCAGCATTATCTTTTGTATCCACTTGCTTTATTTCAATTTCTTTTGATTGCACAATATCTCTAATGAAATGAAGCTTTACATTAATATGCTTAGTACGCTCGTGAAATATGCTATTTCTTGACAACTGTATTGCACCTTGACTGTCACAATGAACTACAGCCTGCGCATTGTCAATTCCCAACTCAGACACAAATCCCTTCAACCAAATTGCTTCTTTAACACCCTCTGTTAAAGCAATATATTCTGATTCCGTTGTAGATAGAGCCACAACATGCTGCAGCAATGCTTTCCAGCTAACCAAACTACCCAAAACCATAAAGGCATACCCTGTGATTGATCTGCCTTTATCCAAATCCTTAGCAAAATCAGCATCCACAAAACCTTGAATCACTGACCCATTATCACAGCCTCTACCAAACAATAAACCATAATTTCTTGTACCATTTAGATACCTCAAGATCCACTTAGCAGCCTCCCAATGGTTCTTACCAGGATTGGACAAATACCTGCTTACTAAACTCACAGCATATCCAATGTCGGGCCTGGTACAAACCATCATATACATAAGGCTGCCAACCACACTAGCATATGGAATATTCTCCATATACTTTACATCATCTTCACACTTAGGGCAATCTTGACTTGAAAGTTTAAAGTGTTGTGCCAATGGAGTCACCACAGCTTTTCTATTCTGCATATGATAAGTTTTTAACACCTTATCTACATATGACTTTTGTGACAGCCATATCCTTCTATTGTTTCTGTCTCTTGTTATCTCCATTCCCAATATCTTCCTTGCAACGCCTAATTCTTTCATGTCAAACTCTCCCTTTAACAACACCTTAGTAGCATCAATCTGTTTCTTATCTTTGCATGCTACCAACATATCATCCACATATAACAAAAGATACACAAAATTACCTTTGTTGTATTCTTTGAAATACACACAATTGTCATAACTGCTTCTCTTGAACCCACAACTGATCATGTGCTCATCAAATCTCCTGTACCATTGTCTTGGAGATTGCTTTAAGCCATACAATGACTTCTTCAACAGGCACACCTTTTCTTTATTACCTTTCTCTTCAAATCCCCAAGGTTGTTTCATATAAATGTTTTCTTCCAACACCCCATGAAGAAAAGCAGTTTTCACATCAAGCTGCTCTAATTCATAATCCTCCGATGCAATTAATGACAATAATACCCTTATGGATGTATGTTTAACAACAGGTGAAAATATTTCATTATAATCTATACCAGGCCTTTGTGTAAACCCCTTAGCCACTAACCTTGCTTTAAACCTTGGTTTCTCAACTCCTGGTACACCTTCTTTCACCTTATAAATCCACTTGCATGACACAAGCTTCTGATCCTTGGGTTTGTCCACCAATACCCATGTCTTGTACTTATACATTGAGTCCATCTCTTCTTCCATTGCTTTAATCCATAACTCTTTATGAACTGAGTTTATGGCTTCATTAAAGCTCAAAGGTTCACACGCATCTTCCATTTCTGCAATATGAAACACAAATGCAGAAACATCTTCTGAATCTCTAAACCTTAGAGGAGGTTTAATAGTTATTCTAGTTCTCTCCTTTGCAATACTATAACCAGTTTGAGATCTACTAGATGAACCCTCTTGACTTGTAAACTCATTTCTTTCAGTTACATCTTTGTCAATATCCTCCACCTCAATATGAACTTCCTTATCCCAAGAACCCTTTCCTTTTCCTATATTACCAACATCTCTGTACATGACACTTTCTCTAAACTCCACCACATCCCTGCTTATCTTAATCCTTGGACCTTTATCATCCAACCTCCACAATTTATAACCCTTCACTCCTTCAGGATACCCCAAGAAAATACACTTTTCAGCCCTTGGTTCTAGCTTTCCTTGACTAATATGAGCATAGCATAATGACCCAAATACCCTTAAATGGTCATAACTGGTATTACCACCAGTCCACATCTCCATTGGTGTTTTCTTGTCAATATCTAATGAAGGAGATCTGTTAACAAGATAAGCAGCAGTGGACACTGCAAAAACTTTTGGGCATTCCAGAGCTGATAAGCATACATCTAACCTTGTTTAGGAGAGCTCTGATACCAATTGTTAAAGATGATTGAATCAAGAACAATGATAAACGAAAATCAAATGATTATTATTGAACGAAAACGTAATTACAGAATTACAAGAACGAATGAATCAGAATTGAAAAGAACTAAAAACTAAACCATTTTGTTGAGGTGTACCTGGAACCGACATATGCCTAGAAATCCCATTCTCTCTACAATACTTATTGAACCAACCACTACAGAACTCAAGACCATTATCAGTCTTAAGTTTCTTAATCTTTCTTTCGTTCTGATTCTCTACCAGTGCCCTCCATTCTTTGAATTTATCAAAAGTGTCATCTTTATGTTTCAATATATGCACCCATACCCTTCTTGAATAGTCATCTACTATACTTAAGAAGTATTTTGCCCCTCCTAAAGAATCCACTTTAGCAGGACCCCAAAGATCTGCATGTATATAGTCCAATATACCCTTTGAACTATGTACCCCTTTTCTAAATTGAACCCTCTTAGCTTTTCCTAAGACAAAATGTTCACAGAACTTACTATCTAGTTCCCTCATATCTTTGAAAACTTGTCTCTTATTCAATTTTATCAGCCCATCTGCACTAATATGCCCCATTCTATTATGCCATAGAATGACAGAATTACCCTTTTTGTTATCTGCAATAGAAACTGACCCTTGTTGAACACAACCATCTAATACATAGATGTTGTTCCTTTTCCTAGTACCAGACATTACAATCAAAGAACCATTCACAACTCTAGACTTTCCTTTTCTTAAACTAACCCCATATCCATTACTTTCAAAAGTACCTAGAGAAATAAGATTTCTTGTAACTTCAGGAATATACCTCACATTTGTCCATGTAAACATGGCTCCACCTTCTAATTTCAAAGAAACATTGCCATGTCCTTGAATCTTACACGGTCTGTCATCACCTAATTGTACAGAACCAAGATCTTCAAGTATCAACTTATCAAAGAAATCTTTATTTGGTGTCATGTGGTATGAACACCCAGAATCCATGATCCATTCTCCTTTAACATCTCCATTGTATACCATCATGACATCAGCACTGTCATAACCTTCTTGAGAACCTTCAGGAGATGGATTTGAATTCCTATTACCACTGCTTTCACCTTTTTCTTTCTCCTTTCTGGACAATCTCTTTTTAAGTGCTTATCAGAGTTACATATATAGCACGTTCTTTTAGTTTGTGATTTGGATCTGTTAGACATCTTGGACTTAGGGTTTCTTTGATCTGTCCTTCCTCTAACATACATGCCATTTGCAGAATCATCATTGCCTTCATTCTTATTTTGCAATTCTTGGGAGTTAATTGCAACCATGACTTCATCCATTGACAAAGTATCCCTACCAAACATTAGTGTGTCAACAAAATGTTCATAGGAATGTGGAAGTTATGACAGAAACAAGATTGCTTGATCTTCTTCATCAATTTCGACATCTATATTCTCAAGATCTAACACCAACTTGTTAAACTCATCCGTATGATCCTCTAATGTCTTTCCAGAAGCCATTTGGAATGAGTACAGCCTCTTCTTGAGATACAAACGATTTGCTAAGGATCTGGTCATGTACAAACTTTCCAGTTTCAACCAAACCCCTGCAGCCGTCTGTTCTTTAGACACCTCGCGTAGAACACGATCACCGAGACTCAAAATAATGGCGTTGTGAGCCTTCTCGAGAATATCCTTCTTTTCTTTGTCGCTTAAGTCCGCCGGCAGTCTGTCTTCCCCGACGAGTGCATCTACAACTCCTTGGTGTACCAATAGCGCCTTCATCTTAACCCTCCAAAGACTAAAATCATTTTTACCGTCAAATTTCTCTAGTTCGAACTTCGTTGAAACCATCTTGTTCTTCAATTTCACAGATTAATTGAATCACCTTCGTAATCGAGAGCACGAGGCTCTGATACCAATTGTTAAAGATGATTGAATCAAGAACAATGATAAACGGAAATCAAATGATTATTATTGAACGAAAACGTAATTACAGAATTACAAGAACGAATGAATCAGAATTGAAAAGAACTAATGTGACATTCGTCAAATTCGGATTTCGATTTTCTTTCATGCTTTATTTTAGTAAGTTATACTTCAAACCCATCATGTAGGCGTGTACAAATCGTTGTTCATTTAACATAAAAATTAGTTTATAAGTTGTAAGGGGTAATCTTTGCCATTTTTGAACCTATATTAACTTTTATTAAGTTTTATACCCTTTTTGTAAAACAATTAGAACTTGATGGGCTAAAATGTAACATTTATATACCATATATATTAAAAACCCTAACCATATTTTTATTATAACCACCAGCCGCCCCCCCCCCCCCCCCCCGCCAACCGATTTCCGGAGAAGCCGATTTCCGGCGAAGAAGCTGTCGGCCACCACCTCCCCACCGCACCACCACCTCACTCTCCCCTGTTCACCGCAGCCACCACCCTCCCCTTTCTCCCTTCGTTTTCCGGCGAGCCTCCCCTCCTTCGCTTTTCCGGCGACCGGAAAACCGGCCGCCGTGGTCACTCCGTCCCGCAACTCTCTCTCTCAGTCGCTCCCTCTCTCTTACTCTACCTCTCTGTCTCTCTCGGCTTTCTCTCTCTCTCTCTCTCTCTATCTCTCTCGGCTTTCTCTCTTTCTCTCTCTCTCTCTCTCTCTCTCTCTCTCTCCGTGTTATCTCTCTCTCGTAGCTCTCTCTCTCTCTCAACCTTCATTTTCCGGCGGCTGTTGTTGCTTCGTCTCCAGCGGGTTCGGTTTGTTTGCTTCCCGATATCGAACCACGACCCGTGAACACGAAAAAGGTATATAATTTGGGGTTTGGTATTGTTAATCTTTCATATATCGATTTGTCGGAATTAGATTGTTAATAATTGGCTTGGTAGTATCGGTTATGTTTTTGGTCAAATACTTTGAAACGAATCGGGTTTGCGTTGTTGGTATGAATTGGGTAAAAGATGAATACCCGGGAAATGGATATAATAAGTTCTTGGGTTTAGTTATTTTGGTTCGGTTTGGTTGGTACGTTTGTTAAATTAGAGGTCTCGGGTTCGGGTCATCCTAGATCGGTTTTTGGTATTGTTTCTTGTTATACTTAATAAATTTATTATTACTATTAGTATTAACATAAATACGTAAAGATTATTATTATTATTATTATTAACAAGATTATTAATATTATTATTATTACTATTATCTTTTAACAAAACTATTATTATTATAAATATTAAAGTTATTAATATTATTAAAGATCATATTATTATTATCTTCATATTATTATCATCAATTATTAGCAATAATATCATTATAGCTATTTTATGAATTCGTTTAGAAATCAAACCGACATCGAGTATAATATCATTATTTACTATCAATATTATTTATTATTATTATTATTTTTATCAACAACATTTTAATTAATACTAAGATCGTTATTCTGAAACTAATATTATTAGTATTATACTAAATTAGTATTATTAATAATAATTATTGTTATTATTATTATCATTATTATCTTATATATCTATCTATATATATATATATATATATTCATAACATGTTCTAAAACTATTATTATCATTACTATCATTATCATTAATAATGTTATTATAAACTTGATTATCAATTCATTTTTTTATAAAACCGAACCATTGATTAAAAACCCGTCTTGTCCTTTTTAATATTAGTTTAGCTAATTAAAAGCCTCAATAAAATAATATTATTTTTATTTTAATTATCAATTAAGTGTGAGTCCTTAATCGTTTTACAAATTAACCGGTAACCCGATTAACAACCGAACCGTCTCATTCAATGTTTCCAATATAGTTTCATTATGGCTTCAAGTTCATTAATATATATTACATTATTTATTTTAGCTAAGGTGTTTATCGTTTCAAGTCGGATCTGTTCGTTTACCGCTCGAGCTTCATTTATTTATCTATTTATTTATCGGTTCATCAATCGAGGTGAGTACTTTCATACCCCTTTTTCCATCTTTCGTTTTGGGGTGACATTTCATACTTATCAAACTAAATGCTTTAATTACTTGCATCTTCAACCCACAAACGTGATTGTATACCTTACTTGAATAATTGCTCGATTTGGTGTTGTATGCTTATTTGACTATGTGTTTACAGCTTTTGGATGGTGAAACTATAAATCCTATACCATTTGGCAATGGCAAGGTGTCGTTAACTTATGCTATTAACGATAACTATAAATCCTAGACTACTCGGCATCCCCTTGTAGTTAGGTGGTGCTAATGTAAGCTTATTAGCAACTGTCATAAAATCCTAGACTAATTGCCAATAGCTAGGTGTCGCTAACTTGTTTAGCGATAACTATTTATTCCAGTTTATAGCTCTTATTTATTGTTTTGTATACAAGTTTTGTGGATTTCCATACTATACACTTATATGCTCAAACTTATGAATTGCTCACCAACCTTTGTGTTGACAAACTTTATTTTATGAAATGTTACAGGTTTGACTTTTGTTGACTCGAGTGCTTGACGGAAAACGTTACCAAGACCTTTAGGATATTAGCAAAATGAACAATATAATTATTACTTGTATTCAGTTTGTTTGTGTAGACGAGAAGTGTTGTTTATCGATTTGTTGAAATAAAATGAGTTAAATGAATATTGTCACTTTAAATAGTGTCTTGTGTATTTGTCCAATCACGTTGCACCCCGACATGTTCCGCCTTTGGTCGGGGTGTGACAACTAAAAACTAAACCCTAATTCCAGTCGTTTATCCCCAAACGTAACTAACAGTCATGTAACAAACTTATTTCAGCTTTAGTCCCTCAAGTCTTCATTACTTTGTAATTTCACCCCAAACTTCAAAGAATGAAGTATTAACTGTTTACACCCTCAAACTTTATAACCAGCAACCAGCAGTTGATTTGATTTATTGTTGACCATTGACACTATATCTAACAAAAGCAAAGTACGAGAACAATTCATTTCCAATGAAAATCAAATAGCGGGCATCTACATAAACCCGCTCCTACACATGGAGTTTAATTGTGCTAGACCAACAATGTTGGAGCCTGGAGGTTAGTTTATGTAAATATGGGCTATGTATCTAACCCCTGATCACAAAAAACGTAATTACAATTAACACATTTACACCATAATTACACACACCTAAAAGTTTAAATTTGCTAGACAAATAAATAAATATTTTTGCTGATTCAGTAACAAGTCTAGTTATTAAAATATTGGTAATAAGAAACTAAAAATGACACAAATTTTAGGAGTTCAAAGACAGGAAAAAATTATCTTTATTTTGGGTTGAGATTGGTATCATATAGATTGTACCGTACTATACCTTGAAATACCAAAACCGAATTTGATCTAACTTATAAACCGAATATTGTACCGAAGTTACGAGTACCGGTACCGGAATTTCAGGATTTTACATTTTTAGTTCAACTACACAAGACACCATTTTTTTTTCTTTTGTTTCACCTTATATGGTATTCATAAAAGTACCATAGTGCCAAAAATATTCTTCCTTTTTTTTTTCTTTTGTTTTTTATGCTCACAAAATAGACCAGGCCCAAGTTGACTTGGGCTAAAGAAGCAGTACACCATGACCGATCACTAATACCTAAATTTTTGGGCTTAGTCATTTATTTTTCCTTTTTCCTAATACAGCAAAAGTAGGGGTGAGCAAGATATGAGTCGGATTCTTGAAACCCAGTTATCTGATTCGTAAAACCCTTAGTTAGACCCGGGTATATAATATGGGTCAGGTTAAGTGTATTTAAATTTCACCTTAAATGATAAAAGGGTTTAAAGGGTCCGACTCTTTTTCAAACCCTTGGCCCGTATACTAGTTTCTATATAAATATACGCCATATTCGCGATTAATCTGAAATTAGGAGAGATTTGTATTTAATAGATGATTCATCTGAAATTTTCCAACTGCTAAGAAAAATCAAAATAAATAGCCATACTACTGATAGGAAACATATATGAGAATCACTGAATTGTTTTCTACATGTAATTTGTGAATGTGAATATTATTTGCATCAGTTCAAATGGTTGATAAACTTTCGAAGTTAGACTTTACTATGTAACTAAATAAAAGTATAATTCTTCTGCCTTAAAGAGTAAAGGGTTGGACCCTTAAAACCTTTATTTATACCCGACCCTTTTATTGTTAAAGTGTAGGGTCTCGGGTCCATGATTCTTTGTAAAAAGGAAAAGGGTCCGGGTAAAGTATTAGGTAAAAGGGTTGTGTCTTACCCTTTGAACAGTTCTGCGCAAAAGGATAAAACTTGTATCCAATTGAAAATAAGCTTGTTCAAAAATTCATTGATTATACTTATAATATTTTTTTATCACATTGCTCATAGCGTGTAACTATTTACGTTGGCTTACGACACAGTTTAATCAGTCATATGTGTCATAATTCATTCTTTTCGCATTCCGTCAAAATATTTTTAACGATTATCAGAAACGGCTTTGCTCACAGTGAAAATATTTATTTTTCTTTTGTTTAGTGTGACAATCGTCAATTTCAGGTTAACCCCGTTAACTAAACTCCGTCAATTCAAACTTTAAGATCGTTGAATCTATAACGCACACTTCATTACATTTAAACTAGGGTTTAAATGACGCTTAACACTTACTACATGTGTAGTCTTTCGGGATTTGCACCGAAACGCAAACGAGTTGACGCGAACGATTGATAAATAAACGACAAACGTCAAAACACTAATTATGTGATTATTATGTGTTAGATATATGTGTGTTACTTGATTGTTATGTGGAACGTTAAACAAGAAACAAGAACCAACTAGTTTAGGCTAGAGATGTAACACTTGAAAGATTAGGGGCTAGAGTGTAACTTGTATATCTATAAATATAACCTTAACTACAAACCCTAACCTATTTTATTAACCTACAACCCGATCGGCCTCCCCCTTGCTCTCTCTTGGCTGCCGTCCACAAACACACACACATACACCATCAATTCAAGCCTTTGATTGAAGAACAAAGTGCTAGGAAGGTATATTTGATCATCCTTCACATCCTTGTTGATTGAATTTGATGTTTGTTGGGTTAATAACAAACCCTAGCTGGCCGATTTTGTTCATGCATATGATTAATATGATTGTTGTTATTTGAATAATGAATTGATAACTAGTTTGATAGTATTGCATGTTAATTGTTGTGTCCTTGATTGTGAGTTCAAATAAAACCCTAACCATGTGTGTATGGTGTAATTGATATGCATGGATAGTAGTTATAGTGTCTAGAGGGTTATATGGATGCATGAAATATGATAGTTTTTATATAATTGTTGTATTTTGACCAAAATACCCTTGCGGGGAATAGTTGCTAGTTGATTGCCATGAATTGACCAAATTGCCCTTATGGGGAATAATGGTTAGTTAGTCTTTGTTTGTTGACCAAAATGCCCCTACGGGAATAATTGCTAATAAGTATGTTATTAATACGTGACACGAAAGTAATTGCTCACTCATGTATCGTATCACAATTTTACTTGTTTAAGTCACACACGATTCACAAACGAAACACGAAACATGTTACGTGCATAGGTATTATGTGCCGAGTCTAGAGACTCGTTAAACATTCCGATACTTAGAAAATCTCTTTGTTATTTTAGAACGCTAGAGAGTTTTCTACGACGCGCATCACTCGGTGATCTAGATCGGATATTCTTCGCAAACAGTGAGTTCACTTACCCCACTCTTAAACTGTTTTCAAACGTTTTTCACTTGGGGGAGATAACATACTCCGATAAACATATTTTCTGAGATAAACGCATATGAAAGATTTTGTTATAAATTATATATCACTTGTAAAGACTAAGCGGCATACGTAACATTTGAAGTCCCACACATCGGACCGGTTAATATTTGGAATAGCGAGTCACTTTTGGGTAGTACTACTGGGTTTGACAAACCCCACCCGACGCTAAGCTCAACTGGAGGTTGAGTGGGTGTAAATTTTGGCTAACACTTACCATGGTCTGGAGGACCTGGTGACGGGCACTTGATAAACAGTCAGCTTCGGTCGCGAACCACTTAGCGATACTTGTTGTATAGATTAGCTACCTATCGATATATGATTTGACATAACACTATCTGGTAATGCAAAACACTTAAACGCTGTAACGTGGTTACACACTTAAACGCTGTAACGTGGTTACACACTCAAACGCTGTAACGTGGTTACACACTCAAACGTCGTAACGGGGTTACGCAACATTTAAACGTCGTAACGAGGTTACGCAAAACGCTAAACGATTTATCTTATTTTACTTGTGAACTCACCAACCTTGTGTTGACACTTTTAGTATGTTATTCTCAGGTAGCCGAGGCGGGCGCGCGGTTTAGGAGCATGCATTAATGAAAACACTTTTATTCTGCAAACTTAATTTTAACAGTTACATTTGGTTTTAAGTCGTCCTGCGTGACGCAACTTTTGAATTAAGGTTTTACGCTTCCGCACTTACTTTCATTTAAACGTTTTTCTTTGGTTTGGTTATAACTAATGATTCCGATCCTGCCAGTTCACACCCTCTGACGGTAAAACTCCGTTAGTGGATTTTGAGGGTGTGACAGATTGGTATCAGAGCCATTGGTTATAGCGAACTAGAAGCTGCATGCATACTAGACTATAACCGCGACGACCCATTAGTTATAATGATACGCACTGCATAGGTTTGTGTAGTCTTGAAATCTTATTTCTTTACCTCCTTCACTCTTACGCGCGCATATACACGGCTTACCTGTAGGAATGTCGACGCCACCCTCATCATCATCCGATTCGATGACGCATGCTCACGGGAAGGAACCGCAGTTACCTACTGCCTCGCCACCCCGTGTAGTCCCGGAACTCGAAGCTCCTGCACCGAAGAGGTACCGCCCATCCGGAGGCCTGTATGAAAACGACGTTAGCTGGGATTGGTACCCCAACATGATCAGACGTATGGTCTACCGTGAACAAGTTCCCCCATTGCCTCACCCGAACCATCCTGCTTACCCTAACACTCTACCACCCATAACCGAACCTGTGGAGCGAGTTCTCGCAGCTGTCGTTTCTTGTTTGGAGCGTGATGTGGGTTACATGCGCTACACGAGAGAGAACGTTTCCAGACTGTTTATAGACGGAACCGAGACTAAGGAGGAGATTGCCCGCATGGCAGCGGCAATGAAGGAAATGCAAGAGACTAGTGAGCAACAAACGAAGGTTATGATGAAGATGCAAGCTGAGATGATAGACTTGAAAGAGCAACTCCAAGAAGCAAGGACCCGAACTGAGATAGCATTAGAACGTTGCGATATCCTACAAATGCAACTTGCTCAGAACGCAGCAGAGCCTGAGGCCGAGCCCGAGGCAGAGCCTGAAGTAGAACCTGAAGAAGATCCCGAAGAGGAGCCTGAGGAGGATCCCGAGGAAGATCCCGAGGAGGAACCCGAAGAAGAACCAGAGGAAGAACCGGCTGAGCCAGAGGCACACTCAGAGGTGTCCTCAGACGATGTGCAAATTCTTGGATTGGAACTGGCTAACGCGATGAACTGGGAGGAGTTCAAAAACATGATGCGAGAGGAGTACTGTCCGAGGGAAGAAATTTCGAAGTTAGAGTCGGAGTTTTGGTCGTTGAAAATGGTGGGTTCAGAGATTGAAAGCTACACTACTCGTTCGCACGAGTTGGCAGTGATGTGTCCGCGGATGGTGGATCCGCCGAGCAAGAGAATAGAAATGTACATTGATGGTTTAGCACCGCAATTTCAGGGCATGGTGACGTCTTCCCGACCAGCCACGATCCAACAAGCGATCCGTTTGGCTCACAAACTGACGGATCAGGCTGTGACCCAGGGTGCGTTACCACCTAGGGGTTCGACCACTAAAGCCCGTGACAACCCGAGTAATGACCACGTCAGCAACAGTAACAACAACAGCAACCCGAACAGCGGGAAGAGAAAGTTTGACAACACCAGATCTTCATCCTCAAACCTCCCACCGCAACACCACTACCGTAAGCCCGAATTTACTCGGAGTTTCAACACTCAGAATCACAACAACAACAACGGTAGCGGGCAGGTTTCGAGCGGATATGTTGGGAAATATCCAAAGTGCAACAGGTGCAACTTTCATCATGTTGGTCAATGTGACCGTGTCAAGTGTCAAAGATGCGGAAAGATAGGTCATCAAGCGAAGGAATGTAGAGGAGACCTTGCGGCGAAGGGTGCTCCTAAGCCACCGATGACGACTAAGGGATGTTTTGAATGTGGACAGGAAGGTCATTTCCGGAAGGATTGCCCCAAGCTGAAACATAATGACAACAATGGGGGCAATGGAAGTGGCAGTAATGGTGGAGGAAATGGCAAAGGAAGAGCGTTTGTGATTGGATCAGGTCAAGCCCGCAGAGATCCGCATGTGGTGTCTGGTAAGTTCCCTGTAAACGATTGTTTTGCTTCTGTTTTGTTTGACACTGGAGCTGATAGGAGTTTTGTGTCAAAGGCCTTTAGCCAACTTTTAAACCTTACTCCAACCCCGTTAGACGCTAAGTTTCCTGTTGAATTAGCTAACGGTAAAACTGTAATAACAACTCATATACTTGCGGGATGTAAGTTGAAACTGTCAGGTCATGTCTTTGACATCGACCTTATTCCTTTTACGCTTAGTAGTTTCGATGTCGTTGTCGGCATGGACTGGTTATCCGAGAACCGAGCGGAGATTATATGCCATGATAAGATAGTCCATATTACCACCCCTTCTGGCGAGATCATTTCGGTCCGAGGCGAGAGAAGCGGCATGACCACCAGCGTCATTACCCTTATGAAGGCACAGAAGTATTTACGAAAGGGTCATCCGGCAATTTTGGCGCAGATTGTTGAGAAACCCCGCGGAGGAGAAACGAATTGAAGACATACCGGTTGTGCGAGACTTCCCGGAAGTTTTCCCGGAGGATTTACCTGGACTCCCTCCTATTCGTCAAGTCGAATTTCAGATCGAGTTGACACCCGGTGCAGCACCCATAGCACGAGCCCCGTATCGGCTCGCACCGGCGGAACTTCAGGAGTTGTCCACCCAGTTGCAAGATTTGTTGGATAAAGGTTTCATCCGACCTAGCTCATCGCCATGGGGAGCCCCTGTCTTGTTTGTCCGAAAGAAAGACGGGACTTTCCGAATGTGCATCGACTACCGGGAGTTGAACAAGATGACGGTCAAGAACCGTTATCCTTTACCCCGAATTGATGATTTGTTTGACCAGCTTCAGGGATCGAGTTACTACTCGAAGATCGATCTACGATCCGGTTATCACCAGCTGAGAGTGCGCGAAGAAGATATTTCAAAAACGGCTTTCAGAACACGGTATGGTCACTACGAGTTTTCGGTTATGCCTTTTGGCCTAACCAACGCACCAGCCGTATTTATGGATCTCATGAATCGAGTATGCAAGGCGTACCTCGACAAGTTTGTGATTGTTTTCATTGATGATATTCTCGTCTACTCCAAGAACGAGACTGACCACGAAGAGCACTTAAGGATAATTCTGGAACTACTGAAGAAGGAACAACTGTATGCTAAACTCTCGAAATGTGAATTCTGGCTTCGCGAGGTTCACTTTTTAGGACATGTGATCAACGAGAATGGTATCCATGTCGATCCCGGTAAGGTAGAGGCCATCAAAAACTGGGAAGCACCTAAGACTCCGACTGAGGTGCGACAATTCCTAGGACTGGCCGGCTACTATCGGCGTTTCATCGAGGGATTTTCAAAGATTGCTCAACCCCTCACCGCTTTGACTCACAAGGGCACTAAGTACAACTGGGGTGACGCGCAAGAATCCGCTTTTCAACTGTTGAAAACCAAGCTTTGTAGCGCCCCTATTTTAGCTCTCCCCGAGGGAACGGAAAACTTTGAGGTACACTGTGACGCATCTATACAAGGTCTCGGTTGTGTGCTGATGCAACTCGAGAAGGTTATAGCCTACGCCTCTAGACAACTACGGGTTCACGAGAAGAACTACACGACCCACGATTTGGAACTCGGAGCTGTAGTGTTTGCTCTTAAGATATGGAGGCATTACTTGTACGGTACCAAGTTTACCATTTACACCGACCACAAGAGTCTCCAACATATCTACGATCAGAAGGAGCTGAACATGCGACAGCGTCGTTGGGTCGAGCTGCTTAAAGATTATGATTGTGCCATCAAGTACCACCCTGGCAAGGCCAATGTGGTGGCCGACGCCCTCAGCAGAAAAGAAACAGATAAACCCAGACGGGTGAGAGCATTGCAACTTACGATTCATGCCAGCTTACCCGATCAGATTCGCGATGCGCAACTGGAAGTGTTGAAAGATGATAATCTTCCATCGGAACTCATGCGGGGCATGAGCAAGCAACTTGAAACCAGATCGGACGGGGTCCGATATTTTTAGAACCGGATTTGGGTTCCACGATACGGAGAATTGAGAACTCTAGTGATGGACGAAGCTCACAAGTCCCGATATTCTATCCACCCTGGCTCAGATAAAATGTATCATGATTTAAAGGAACTTTACTGGTGGCCGAACATGAAAGCCGACATTGCCACCTACGTGAGCAAATGCTTGACTTGTGCCAGAGTCAAGATAGAATACCAGAAACCATCTGGTCTACTGCAACAACCGGAACTCCCAATGTGGAAATGGGAACACATCTCAATGGACTTTATTACGGGTTTGCCTAAAACACCGACGGGATGCGATACCATCTGGGTGATCGTTGACCGGTTGACTAAATCGGCGCACTTCCTAGCGATTAAGGAAACAGACAAAATGGAAAGACTGACTCGTGTCTACATGAAGGAAGTAGTGTCGAGACACGGAGTGCCTGTCTCGATCATTTCCGATCGAGATTCTCGTTTTACCTCACACTTTTGGAAGTCGCTGCAAAGCGCACTGGGCACACGTCTCGATATGAGTACCGCATACCTTCCTCAGACGGATGGGCAAAGTGAACGGACTATTCAGACCCTGGAGGATATGTTGCGTGCATGCGTCTTAGATTTCGGAAAAAGTTGGGAACCCCACTTACCCTTGGTAGAGTTTTCGTATAATAACAGCTACCACGCAAGTATTAAGGCAGCGCCGTTTGAAGCGCTGTACGGACGGAAGTGTCGATCACCACTCTGCTGGGCAGAGGTGGGTGATAGCCAAATCACTGGTCCGGAACTGGTACTCGAAACCTCGGAAAAGATTGTTCAAATCCGAAACCGCATGGCAGCAGCACGAGATCGCCAAAAGAGTTACGCCGACAAGCGCCGAAAACCTCTCGAATTTCAAGTAAACGATCGAGTGTTACTCAAAGTCTCACCCTGGAAAGGTGTGGTTCGCTTTGGTAAGCGAAACAAACTCAACCCACGATATGTTGGTCCGTACCGGATAACTGAGCGCATTGGTCCGGTGGCGTACCGACTGGACCTACCAACAGAACTCAGTGGCGTACACGATGTATTCCACGTATCAAATTTGAAGAAATGCCTATCTGATGAAACCCAAGTAGTCCCTTTGGAGGAACTACAAGTTGATGAACAGTTACGGTTCATTGAGGAACCAGTCGAGGTTTTGGATTGGGAAACCAAAACGCTCAAACGCAGCAAAATTCCAATCGTTAAGGTTCGTTGGAACTCGAGACGTGGACCGGAGTTAACGTGGGAACGCGAGGATCACATGATGAAAAAGTATCCTCACCTTTTTGAAGGGCTAACCAAACACCGAAAACCGCGAAACCCGGCAAACCGTCAAACATCACCGGAGGTATGAACTAAATTTCGGGACGAAATTTCTTTCTACTAGGGGATGATATGACAAACTGAAAATTTTTTTCTTACTTTTTCAGGCTCTCATCACGACTTGACTCAAATTTTCGGGACGAAAATTCTTTAACATGGGAATGATGTGACAATCGTCAATTTCAGGTTAACCCCGTTAACTAAACTCCGTCAATTCAAACTTTAAGATCGTTGAATCTATAACGCACACTTCATTACATTTAAACTAGGGTTTAAATGACGCTTAACACTTACTACATGTGTAGTCTTTCGGGATTTGCACCGAAACGCAAACGAGTTGACGCGAACGATTGATAAATAAACGACAAACGTCAAAACACTAATTATGTGATTATTATGTGTTAGATATATGTGTGTTACTTGATTGTTATGTGGAACGTTAAACAAGAAACAAGAACCAACTAGTTTAGGCTAGAGATGTAACACTTGAAAGATTAGGGGCTAGAGTGTAACTTGTATATCTATAAATATAACCTTAACTACAAACCCTAACCTATTTTATTAACCTACAACCCGATCGGCCTCCCCCTTGCTCTCTCTTGGCTGCCGTCCACAAACACACACACATACACCATCAATTCAAGCCTTTGATTGAAGAACAAAGTGCTAGGAAGGTATATTTGATCATCCTTCACATCCTTGTTGATTGAATTTGATGTTTGTTGGGTTAATAACAAACCCTAGCTGGCCTATTTTGTTCATGCATATGATTAATATGATTGTTGTTATTTGAATAATGAATTGATAACTAGTTTGATAGTATTGCATGTTAATTGTTGTGTCCTTGATTGTGAGTTCAAATAAAACCCTAACCATGTGTGTATGGTGTAATTGATATGCATGGATAGTAGTTATAGTGTCTAGAGGGTTATATGGATGCATGAAATATGATAGTTTTTATATATTTGTTGTATTTTGACCAAAATACCCTTGCGGGGAATAGTTGCTAGTTGATTGCCATGAATTGACCAAATTGCCCTTATGGGGAATAATGGTTAGTTAGTCTTTGTTTGTTGACCAAAATGCCCCTACGGGAATAATTGCTAATAAGTATGTTATTAATACGTGACACGAAAGTAATTGCTCACTCATGTATCGTATCACAATTTTACTTGTTTAAGTCACACACGATTCACAAACGAAACACGAAACATGTTACGTGCATAGGTATTATGTGCCGAGTCTAGAGACTCGTTAAACATTCCGATACTTAGAAAATCTCTTTGTTATTTTAGAACGCTAGAGAGTTTTCTACGACGCGCATCACTCGGTGATCTAGATCGGATATTCTTCGCAAACAGTGAGTTCACTTACCCCACTCTTAAACTGTTTTCAAACGTTTTTCACTTGGGGGAGATAACATACTCCGATAAACATATTTTCTGAGATAAACGCATATGAAAGATTTTGTTATAAATTATATATCACTTGTAAAGGCTAAGCGGCATACGTAACATTTGAAGTCCCACACATCGGACCGGTTAATATTTGGAATAGCGAGTCACTTTTGGGTAGTACTACTGGGTTTGACAAACCCCACCCGACGCTAAGCTCAACTGGAGGTTGAGTGGGTGTAAATTTTGGCTAACACTTACCATGGTCTGGAGGACCTGGTGACGGGCACTTGATAAACAGTCAGCTTCGGTCGCGAACCACTTAGCGATACTTGTTGTATAGATTAGCTACCTATCGATATATGATTTGACATAACACTATCTGGTAATGCAAAACACTTAAACGCTGTAACGTGGTTACACACTTAAACGCTGTAACGTGGTTACACACTCAAACGCTGTAACGTGGTTACACACTCAAACGTCGTAACGGGGTTACGCAACATTTAAACGTCGTAACGAGGTTACGCAAAACGCTAAACGATTTATCTTATTTTACTTGTGAACTCACCAACCTTGTGTTGACACTTTTAGTATGTTATTCTCAGGTAGCCGAGGCGGGCGCGCGGTTTAGGAGCATGCATTAATGAAAACACTTTTATTCTGCAAACTTAATTTTAACAGTTACATTTGGTTTTAAGTCGTCCTGCGTGACGCAACTTTTGAATTAAGGTTTTACGCTTCCGCACTTACTTTCATTTAAACGTTTTTCTTTGGTTTGGTTATAACTAATGATTCCGATCCTGCCAGTTCACACCCTCTGACGGTAAAACTCCGTTAGTGGATTTTGAGGGTGTGACATTTAGGGTTGGTCGTCGATTATGCTTCTCTCTCTCTTTTTTCATGTCAGTAGTGTTATGACATTTAAGTTATTATATGGTTTGTATAATACCCAGATTAGGCGATATGAAAATTAAGAAACATGATCCTAAACTCCATTCACATTTGCTAATTACACGAATAGCGTAATTACGCTGTGGCACACAAAACAATTGGTGTTTTACATGTAACGTACTTATTGTTATGATTGTGTTTTGAGTTTTGTGATAACATATACGTCGTATATATGTTATATACATATATGGCCGTATATGTGTTAGTATATATATTGTTTGTTTGTTTTCATTTTGAAACTATTCATTCTGAGATAATAAAATTTACTCTTTTCTTACTTAAATTATTCTTATCGTGTTTATCATTCTTTAACGTTCATTTTTCCATCCATTGATCTTATCAATCAATTCTTTGATGATCCCGCTTCCGCTAATACTCCTCCCTCTTTCGTTGATTCTACTTCTCCATCTTTTGCTATCCTAATCTTTCTTCTTCTATTCCTTCATCTTCCGTTACTCTTAATGATCAACCTATTTGACGATCTTCGAGAACTTCTGTTCTGCCTCCTATTTGAATGATTATGTTTGTAATCATTCTAGTGCTTCTCACTACTGTTTTCACACTGTCACTAATTCTCGCTCTTCTTCTACATCTTGTCCTTCTTCTCATCTTCTTCCTTCCAGCAAATCTTTCACTAATACAATTTCTGATTTACATGAGCCCGCTTCTTATAAGGAAGCTGCTAATATTCCTGAACGACAAGATGCTATGAAAAAGGAATTTCAAGCTCTTGAAAATACTCATAGTTGGGCTGTTGTTGACCTTCCTCCTGGAAAGAAGGCCATTAAATGCAAATGGGTGTTCAAGCTCAAATGCAAAGCAGGTGGGACTGCTGAACGTTGTAAAGCAAGATTGGTAGTCCGAGGTGATACTATAAAAGAAAGGATTAAGTCTAATGAGACTTTTTCACCGGTTATCAAGATGACTACTATTCGTGGTCTTGTAGCAGTCGCTATCAAACAAAGATGACCACTTGTAGGGTCAGTTTATCAACTTTTTCAAAAGTTCAAGGGCTAAATATAAAAAAACAAGTCGCTATGCACCCAAGACTTTGTAGGTGTATAAATAAATAAACATATCAAACCATAAAATGCAACAACTTATTTTCTCTTATTCTCTTAACTCACCATCGATGACAACCACTACTCTACACCACCGTAACCACCACCTCTCCGCAGCCGAGACCGTTTCGACGCAAACACCGACACCAGCACCACCGGTAGTTATGTCACGAAAAGAGTTTCACTATCGTGGCGTCCGAAAGAGGCCGTGGGGGCGTTATGCCGCGGAGATTCGTGATCCGTGCAAGAAGACACGGAAGTGGCTCGGCACGTATGCCACAGCAGAGGAGGCCGCGTTAGCTTACGACGCGGCCGCCTTCAAATTCCGCGGTGCGAAGGCGAAGATGAATTTCGGCCTTACCGCATTTACACCGCGGGTGGTTGAGAATAAGAAAGATGGTTATAATAATAAGTTTCCTGCAGGAGGTGATATAGTTATAAACTTAGGCTATGATAAAAAACAATCAGAAGGTGATCATGTGATGAATGATATTAATGATGAGGATTCAAATTCAAAATTAAAAACGTCGAAGAAACCATTACTGTTTGATTTAAACCTGCCTGCAACGTTTTTGTAACTTCATTCCTACGATTATTCGATGTAATGTATTGATTAATAGTTTAATATTTAATATATCCTAATTAAGCTTACAAACATCGAACTAATGATCATGCCACACAAGTGCCGTCTCCGAGAATTTAAATACCTCGGCCGAGCCAAAGTAAAAAGGCCCGTAGGCCTTAATGAAAATTTTTTATTCGTTAATGTGCATGGATAAAACTTTTATCGACCGATTTATTACAAACACAAACCTTTCTAAGCATATAATTATCTCATAAATCATTGCAAATAACTTTAGTTTTAACACCAAAAAACATATATAAGTAATATGTATAAAAATGTTTGTGCCCTTAAAACTTATGTGTCCTAGCCGATGGTGCGGCTCGCACATTCTCCAAGCCTTCCCTGGGCAACACATACTATCTTAACCTATTTAGATTCGCCCCTAATCATATACATGTTGTTCAGTTGGTTATAATTGGACAAATGAAAGGTTCCAAACACATAACAAAACAAAATTTTGTATTAATGTTTGTTCATTAAGGAGATTATTTTGTTTATGTTAGTTCGTTCATTAATTTCATAAATGAACACGAACAAAAAATAAAACATAAACAAAAACAAACGAATAAGTAGACACAAATTCATGGTAGTCTTTAGGCATGTGCGTGAATGATGTGCACTTGCACATGGCTCACTAACCCAAGAGCGCATAATTTTTTAAAAACTATATATATGTTTTTGAAAATTATAGGACTTCATAAAAAATAAAGGGATGGGAAATTGGGTACGTGTTTAGAAATAATATATGACTTGTTTAACAAAAAAAAATACATCATACAGTTTTTTACTATGTTTAAAAATAATTAGAATTAGGTGGCTAGGGTTCATTATTTATACATAAAATATACAACGCTCAAATTATCCAAACCAAGTATTAAACAAAGTGTTCGCAATTTTAATACTTATCATTTGTAAGTTGCTCCATGTGCACCTATATATCTTATTACCATTTGTTCGGAAAACACACCTTAAATGAGCTTTTTTCATTTATATTTATTATTTGTATTAAAATTATAAACAAAAACTATTCAAAAACCGAAATATAAATAAGTTTTGTATTTATTATGTATATATGTATATTTATTTATTTTAGTTTATTCATTATAGTTATAAGCTATTTATGTCACCTTAATGTCAACCAAACCGCGTTTTGTCCCTCCTACTCCAGCATTTTCCACAAATCAAAATAATAATATTAAAACTAAAATCTAGGGTGATAAACGTGTCTAAAACATTAACTTAAAAATACTTTTAATTTCTTTTGAATGACTAATTTTAAAGGTTTATTATTGTGTGATTGAGAATAAAAGAAATGAGTTATCTTATGTGGTTAAGAACTGAGCTAGTTAGAAAAAGATAAAACAGTGAACACGTGTGTGACTGAAAGTCATGGATTTGATGAATAGTAATATTAGTGAGTGGGTGAAAAAATGGTTTTTAATATATATATATATATATATATATATATATAATAGGACACTTGCGCATCAAATCATCTTCATTTTCCGAGTAAGGAACCTTAGGGTTCTTGCAATTAAATTCACATTAAGGATAACAATTAAATACTTTTAAGAGTTAAGTACCTTTTGAACCCATATAATCAATAGGTGGACGCACTTTGCAATCCCATTTCAAATTTAAGCCACATGCATCTTTGACGTTTGCACATTGATGCAGTTTGAGTCTAACCCTCTTATAACATGTTATTGTACACCGTGAATATTTTCAGTCAAAAATCATAGATGCCAACAGCAAAATCACTTTTTCACACATACATAACTTATTATTATTATTATTATTATTATTATTATTATTATTATTATTATTATTATCGTCGTCGTAAGAATTTTCTTACCACACCGTCGCTGCCAACCCTCGTCTCCCTCAAACCCACACACAACCATCACCGCCACCACCCAACAACACTACTGCTACCTAAGTTACTAATACGACACAAATGGAAAACGAAGATAGCTTTTTCTTTTTCTTTTTTTTATGGGGAGGGGGGGGACTGATCATGTAATGATGATGATATGAATATGATGATGACCACGACGATTATAAAGTAAAAGAAAAGCCCTATAATATATATGGTTTCTTATCGCAGTCAATTATAATTAATTAACATTGTTAAGAGTCCAAATGAATTATATGAGAACCAATGCGTGTACGTATGTCTTGATTCCATGAATCAAGGGACAGTCTCATTCATACAAATAATTTATTACTAAAAAGTTTAGTTTTAACAAAAATTCTAAATTAATAAAATATTTTTATAATGACAATATTGTATATACTAGCTTTAAAGCCCGTGTAGCACACGGGATGGTCAAAATAAGTAAGTTATAAATAAAACAATACATAATGTATATGGAAAAATGTGTATCATCTATGCCTATAATAAAACTGCGCATGCAAAAACATACCCAATAACACTCTATCTATTGAAAATTTATTCTCAGTGACATATATGTATAATTGAAAGAAATTTAGTTACGAACCAATTTCGAAGAATACATCTCATATAATAATATTTTTGAGCTACACTATGAAAAAGATTTTGATAACTTTAAGAGGTTTCTCGACTTTGCCAATTGACAAAAAAAATATAACAGGTTAACCCGCTCAATTTTGTGAATGTTTTGCTTCACTTGAGTATAATTTTGTACGACATGTTTCACATACAACATTCTGATAACTATTTAAGAAAAAGTCAATGCTTACACAAATGTTTCTAATTTGATAAAAGTTAGAGACATTGATAGGTCTAGAGGTGGCATGTCGGAAGTGTTTATCATTTTTTCTTAAAATTTTGGTAGTCATGAGAAAAATACTCAATGTGCAAAAGCCCGAATCTTTTGACTATTTCCAAAAATATCCTTAAAAATAAATTCGAAACCCAATCGCAATTAAAATTCTAACTTTCATTTGTTTTATATTTTCATGTCAAAACTTTGAACCCGTAACAAGTTTGAGGATAAATCTATTTTCACTCTCAAATTTTTAAAAATATTCAGATTACCCCTATTTTACCTGTAACAAATTTGAGCCAAATGTAGTTAATCTGTACCAAACAATTTTTTTACCAACTTTTAACCCGCAACATCAAATTTAAGTTTCACAAAAAACCCTAAGCAATCCTTAATAAACAAACCTAAGAAACTAAATATGATAAACTTTATTATATTTGAAAGTGATTGATATATAATATCCTTTCAATTTAACACATATTTTATTATAGTTGAAAGTGATTGGTATATACTATCTTTACAATTTAACACATGTATGCATAGTTTACTAAATTAACCAAAAAAATAAATAAACAGATTTAAATTATATATTTATAATTTATAAATTTATATGACAATGTACAAAAAAACCAATAGATAAATGGATTTATTTTTAAAAAATGGATAAACTTTTAAGCATATATTTATAATTAAATGATAATTAAAAAATTACTTCGTAAATTAAAAGCATATTAGAATTTTTTTTATTTTAAATCTTTTACAATAAACATAGTATAATATGTTAATAATAACATTTAAAAATATATATTTTTTCAATATTTAACAAACACAGTTTGTTGTTGATTTTTGGATTTCACCCATTATGCTGTGAAATATATTCTATCAATGTATAGAAGTATAACATGTAAATGATTTTTTTTATAAAAGTGTATAGATATAATATATAATAGAGTTTAAAGAAAAATGAATAATTTTATCATGTTATTGAAATAATATAAATGAAATGTAGAAGGAAAGTGAATAATTATTGATATATGACATATATTAGTTTTGGAGGGGAAAAAATTGTAAGGATTAATCACAAACTGATATGTGTCACAATTATTTTACTTTATTAGAATAGGTAGATAATATAAACACACTTATAATAAGGGAAAAGAGAACAAAATATATATGTGGCATGTCGCCCTTAATAACATGCCTAGTTACGTTACACATCATCAACATCTACAGCCTTTCCGCATATTTATTATGAAAAACAGTTAATAGGTCCACTACTGCGTGTATTTATTTAATTTGTCGATTCCTATTGTTCGCGATGAATGGTTATCTATACTATATATAACTAGACAGGTGGTCGCGCGATGCAACGGGTGTTTGAATCTGCTAATCACGTACAAATATAAGTGTTTATGGTTCAGTTAAAACCTTGAAATCGTTTAAATTAGTCATTGGTTTGACTTCTTTTTTCTTTTTCTTTTTTACTTTCGGTTTGTTAGTCGGTTTCAAAATTTTCAAAACGTAGTGAACGGTTGGTTCGCTGTTTATATCGGCAAGCGGCCATATGAAACCAGAAAATATTGTAAATTAACATAATTGCAATATGATTTCTTTTGTAATCTTTGTTGTTATTTTTTTACATCCTAGATCTTCCATTAATACTTACCATTTATGTGGATAAAATTATCATTTTTTATTTATGATCATCTCAAGTATCATATTATGTTGGTTTTTTAGTTAAAATTGATGGTACATTTAAATTATTAATTATTTTAAACTAAATTTATTATTAAAGTTTAAACTGTGAAACCAAACTGGAACCAGGCCGTTAGTAACGATTCAGTTTCAACTTTCAATGGTTGAGTTTGGTTTTGGACGACAAAAAATCAGTATTAACGGTTAGACTCACAAGTTTAACTTAAAAACCATCAAATCCGACACTGAACACCCCTACGTAACATATTAATTTATTTAAAATGAAAAAATATTACAACAATATCATATCCAAATTAAAAAGAATAAAATGCTCGTTTTTATGGTGCAATTTGTTTATAAAAATATTAACGTATGAAAATGCTATAGTCGTTTAAAAATCATGGGTGAGAAGTTAGTTTACAAGTTAAATTAAAAACATAATATGGTTAAAGATGAGGGACCAAACTTGTAAGTTGAATGAATTGTGTTTAAAAGACATGTTTGCCTTTACTAACACATGTACCTCATGCTGTAAGTGTTGTAAATTACTTAAAAATTGGTGTCTTAATTTGCCATTGTTTGATGTATTATATATAGTATAGATACACCAAACAAGGGCAAATTAAGACACTTGATTTTAAGAGTTTTACAAGTGTTAATACATAAAGTACATGTGTAATTAGGGGTATACTTGTCTTTTAAACACAAATCACACAACTTACAAGTTTGCCCCCTCATCTTTAGCCATATTCTTTTTTTTTTCAATTTTAAACACAAATCACACAACTTATAAGTATTATTTTTAAGTGTAGAATGTTGTGGCCTAAGGTATAAGGTTAACAATTTGATATTGGTCATAATTGTAAGGTTAAAGTATTATAGAACAAAAGTTTTACTATTAAAGTTAAGGAACAAAAATGAAAAGTTTTGTAAAATAGGTAGCAAAATTCTATGGGTCAAAAGGTCAATGTTTGAAACATGGGTGACAAAGCTCTAAAAAACTAAATTAAAACTATAGGGCCAAACGATCAAATTTAAAAGTTTCTTGCAAAACTATAAAGGCCAAACTAATAACTATAAAACTCTAGTGATGAAAAGATAAATATTTAAAACTTTAATGGTAAAACTATTAAACCAAATTTCGCAAGTTGGTTTTTAGTTTATATATATATAATGATTAACTATTTTAATATAATTGATAGCTTATACTAAACCAAATAATAATACAATATAAATATAAACTTTATTAGTCTACATACTGTCCACATTCATTGTATCTAGTTAGTTAGAATTATTTATGGATTATGATTGTAAATTAATTTGTATCTATCTCTTCTTTATGTGTATCGACCCTATCTAAAAGGATTTGGTTAATGAGAATCATCATCAATTATCAAAAACTAACACGGTATCAGAGCCAAATATCGTTCCCTAAAACCCTACCCTACCCTTTTGTTTTTTTCGGCCGCCACCATCCACCACCCAAATGACTAATAAGGAGGCTACGGCTTCCTCGACGGATCTCAAGCCCACGTTACACCCAGCCTACTTCGTTACAAACATTAACTCCAAGATCCGTACACTTGACGGTTCGTCCCTCACCTATTCTCAATGGACAAAACTGTTCATGCTTCATGCCATTGCCTACAAAGTAGTCGACCATATTGACGAAACGGAAAAGCCGACGGAAAACAGCGAGGGTTTCGACGAGTGGAAGGAGATTGACGCGCTCGTCCTTCAATGGATCTATAGCACGCTCTCAAAACAATACCTCGACCGCGTGCTTGAACTCAAGACAACCGCTCGGGAAATCTGGGTTAAACTGGAGAATATTTTCCTCAACAACAAGAGCGCACGTGCCGGTACCTTGAATCAACAGTTCTCTAACTTGACTCTCGGGTCATGTTCGTCCCTTCCCGACTACCTACAAAAGTTGAAAGAAATTGCAAGGCAATTAACCGACGTCGGGCAACCTGTTGATGAACCGCGATTGGTAACACAACTGGTGCAAGGTCTACCTCCGGAGTATGCCGTAGCCGGAGCTCTCATTCACCAGCTCGCACCATCGTGGGATGACGCGTGTACCATGCTTCACCACGAGGAGATGCGTATCAAAAATCAAAATGCCTTCGGAAACTCATCGGCAGTTTTGGCCGCCACGGTCGAACCTTTAGAAAACCGGCAAGATTCAAGGAACCAACAATCATACCGCGGGGGTCGCGGTGGTCGTAGCTACCATAACCATGGGGGTCGCGGGGGCATAAACTCTCAACGGGGTCGGGGACGGACCCACAGTCAACAGTATGGGTACACCCCATGGCCACCTCATGCAAACTCATCACATGCAAACTGGTCCATACCCCCCACCCCATACCCGTCACTACCTCCTAACCAAGGGTGGCCATCTCCAAATCTTGGTCATGGAAAGCAAGCCCAACAAGCTAATTATACCTCTTTTCCAACACCCCCAAATCCATACGGTTACTACCCACCCCCACCTCCTCAAACTACAAGCCCCACGGTGAAGAGGTAGGTCCCAGCAGAGCCCAGTTGGACCCGCAAGACTCACCTTCAACAGGGACGTCTGCGCAAATGCTAAACTCGCAACCCCTTGAGGGACGTTTGCGTAGAAATCAACTGGGCCCGCAGGACCCACCATGCTCAGAGACGTGACGTCCTTACGCGCAGTACGCAAGCTGTTCCCGCAGGAAAAGCCTCCCAATGGTGAAGTACTCTGCCTGTTCTCGCAGCTGCGGATACAAGCCATCAGGGAAGGCTACCTGCGCAGCAAAGCTACACGCACAAGGCACTTAACTCTTAAATAATTCAGTAATGTCACCTGAAGAATGAGTGAGCAAGCCGGGAACACTCCCGCACAAATCCGGGAGAACTCCCGCCCAAATGAGCCAGTCCGTACGATACTGGAGGATCTTTTGTACTGTACCTGACGAGGTATGGACAAAAGATCTGACCAAGGATACGACAGCTCACTGACAACAGTATGACGAGCAGCACGCTCTTGTACTGTATGTCACTATTAGCCGCTGCCTACTCACCAACCTGTCGGAGGACGTGCATGGCCTGCAGTTGGTGGAACAGGAATAGTACACAGCCGGCCTGGTCACTATCAGCCGCTGCCTATCCACCAACCACCAGCATGGCATGTGCGTAGCCCACAGTTGGCAGAACAGGAACACTATTCAGCCGGCTGTACCTGCTTGGAAACCTACCTTCGGCTATAAATACTCCAACACCTTGGAATGGTAGGATCATCTTATATCTTATCTCATATCTCATATCTTGATATATTACCTGATATCTTCTCTATTCATTCTCTTAATATACACTTATATTCAAGAGCAATCTAGTCTGATTCTCACGCCGGAGGGTGGTCACAAGGAGGTACCCCCCCTTCTCATTGACGAGCTCACGGTGTCTGTTTTGCAGGTTATCAGAAGAACCATCTTTGCCGGGTCTAACCCCTCGTGGGAAACATCTATTTAACCCCCAGATTATCCGTAATCTGCCCGGGGTCGATTAGTGTTTCTTCATTGGCGCCATCCGTGCATAAAAGCTAGAACTTAAATTCTTTTTCAGTTTTCTCAAAACTTCTGGAAAGATGGTTAAAGAAACCCCGATAACCACAACCCCAGCTACTGGGGGGAATACCGGCGACTACACAGTTTTTACGAACACTACCCCGGTTACCCAAGCCGGGGCAAGTGCAGTAAATTTTACGAACACTACCCTAGTTACCCGAGCTGGGGCAAGTGCAGTAAATAATCTTTCACTGTGATTCACCGATACCCAGCTAGAGAGACAACGAACGAGGCTCCCCCGCCAAACACTCAATGAAGTTAAAGCATGGGCGGAAGCACGTCAAAAAGAATTCCAAGCTGAGTTGGATGAACGCTTACATTCATTCCAACAGGCTAATGAATTCGGAGAGTACTTGGACGATGATTCGGAGGAATCCGATAGTGACGCAAACCCTCGTCATAGGGCGAAAGGGAAGCGTAAGGAAACGGACTCCCAACCGAGAAGGCATTTTGGAGAAACCTTCAAACCAAAAAACGCGGGTGGAAACCCACGTGACTTCTCCAAAACATTTAGACCAACTGCTGCAAAGGCGGGAACGTCCAAATTTGCAAGGGACATTGCGGAAGCAATCGCCCCGAAAAGTGCCAAACAGATGTCCAACATCGGCACTTACGATGGTATATCTGATCCAGACGATCATTTGAACAGGTTCATAGCGGGGGCAACCGTCAGTAGTTGGACGGAACCTACGTGGTGTTACATGTTCCAAATGACGCTTGTTGGGGCAGCTAGAGCGTGGTTCGATCGTCTACCGGTCCACCACATCTACGATTGGGCAGACTTCCAGCAGAAGTTCAGCCAACACTTCAGCCAACAAAGAAAGTATACCGAAGAGCAATGGACAATCCTCAACTGCGTCCGAGAGGAAGATGAGTCTTTACTAGACTTCATCACGCGCTTCAATTCAAAGAAGCTAAGTATGGGCACTATTAGCGAAGATCTTGTTCGCGCTGCTTTCATCCAGGGCGCGAAAGACCCAGAGCTCATCCGCACCTTAACGGGTAAAGATGGCATGCCGTCCACATGGGATGCCATCATGACAGCAGCTAAACGCTTTGCGGAAACGGAGAAGCAACTGGGTAGAGATCTCCCCCAGAGCACAAACCTCTACACCCAGAAAACAAGAGAAGACAACGTCCTTACCGCCCGACTAAACAAAAAGCGGAAGCTAGGCATTTGGCAGTCAAGGGTAAACTTTGACACCTCATCCGGCTTGCAACATCGGTTAGGCGGAAGGGATAACGTACAGTCGAACCAGAACTCCAGATGGACGCCACTCACCAAAAGCGTCACCGAGATATTCGCCACTGAGAAGCTCCCATGGCCAAAGGCTCCAGTAATCCGACATCGTCACAATGCTGATCGGAGCAAATACTGTGACTTTCACAGGACAAAAGGCCACAACACTGAAGAATGCACAGACGTGAAGGACATCGTCGAAGCATTTGTCAAAGATGGGACGCTCGCGCACCTCGTGGCGTAACGAACGCTGAGCAGGCTGATGCGTGTAGAACCCCAGTTGGGGAAAACACGAATAAAACTGCAGCTTCAATGTTGGAGACTACATACAGCATAAACAACGAGATTCCGAACCAAGTGCATATCGGCTCGAAAGGCTCGATGACACTCCCAAGAACATGGAAGGGAGCTCAATTACACAATCTGCATGTAGATCAATTCTAAACTTGTAAAAGAAAAGGCCCAGAGCCACTTCTAATGGAAATGATTCTCCTTATCACATTGACGCTGATGGTCTTACATTTATACTTATGAACTTTCCACACTGATATGCCGGTCTTCACCGCATACATAAGTGGGGAAAGAAGTCGTTGCGTGTGAAAGGCGGCAAAACCCGCATAACCACAAAAAACGGCAAACCTTCACGCAGGTCAGTCATAGGTAAAGTTTGGTGATCTCACTAAATGAAAGTGCTGGTCCTAACCGCACAAATCATGATAGAGGAAACCGAACTAACCTATTGACAACCGCGCGTCGAACGGTTAATTTATTCAAAACACTGATATGCCGGTTTTCACTGCATAAATAAGTGTAAAGAAATCGTTGCGTGTGGACGGCGGCAAAACCCGCGTAAACACAATAAACGGAAAACCTTCACGCAGGTCAGTTATAGGTAAAGTTTGGTGATCCCACTAAATGAAAGTGCCGGTCCTAACCGCACAAATCATGATAGAAGAAACCGAACTAACCTATTGACAACCGCGCGTCGAACTGTTAACCTATTCAAAATACTTAGAAAATTTCTAACGGAAGGATGAGGAAAACCTCCACGCAGGTCAGATATAGGTGAAGTTTAGCCATCCTACCAAGTGCAAGTGACGGTTTTACCCGCACAATCACGAAGGAGGAAGCAAAACTTCAACCTATTATCTACCACGTTCAAAGGTTAACCTATTCAAAATACTTAGAAAATTTCTAACGGAAGGATGAGGAAAACCTCCACGCAGGTCAGATATATGTGAAGTTTAGCCATCCTACCAAGTGCAAGTGACGGTTTTACCCGCACAATCACGAAGGAGGAAGCAAAACTTCAACCTATTATCTACCACGTTCAAAGGTTAACTTATTCTGAACACTTAGAAAATTTCTAACGAAAAGATGAGGAAAACCTCCACGCAGGTGAGATATAGGTAAAGTTTAGCCATCCTACTAAGTGCAAGTGACGGTCTTACCCGCACAATCACGAAGGAGGAAGCAAAACTTTAACCTATTATCTACCACGTTCAAAGGATAACTTATTCTAAACACTTAGAAAATTTCTAAGATGAGGAAAACCTCCACGCAGGTGAGATATAGGTAAAGTTTAGCCATCCTACTAAGTGCAAGTGACGGTCTTACCCGCACAATCACGAAGGAGGAAGCAAAACTTCAACCTATTTTCTACCACGTTCAAAGGTTAACTTATTCATAACACTTAAGAAATTGCCAAGTTAAACTACAGTATGCACAAGCAAATCATACATTGTTTATGCGGCAAAACAAGTGCCAAATTAAACTATAGTATGCATGAGCACGTCATATAACGTTTATAAAGCAAGTCATCCACTGAAAGTAGCGGTCCTACCCGCACAAAGATTTGTATTCCATAATAATTCAAGTATTACAAGAATGGCCGGGTAACTACCCGCCTACAAGAATATAAATCTATACAATGTAAACCTATCCTAACAGTGGGAAGGGATCTAAAGGTTCAAGCTTCAGGTCCACTCCCTCCAAACCCACTTGTACCCGCACCATCAGTTGGCTGTGGCGGTCCAAGGAAGGTCTTTAGAATGGTTAGCCCATCATCAGCAGCAGCAACTTCGTTCACCTTCTCCACCACTGGATGCGGGAAGGCAGCATACTGGTTCACTACTTGGTCATAAGCAGCTTCAGTATCCACATCATATAAAGGGAAGTTGGAAGGCGGGATGCCCTTCTCAACGAACCCTAGACCAAGCAGGAAGCCAGCCTTTTCCCCATCCTCATGAGAAGCGTTGAGGGCTGCGCTCATGGCATCGTCGTATGATGTGTCCATGAAGACCCGATGCACAACCTACAAGAAAAAATACAAGTATCAAAACCTTTTCTATGTACAAAGAAAAGCGTAAAGGTATTATGAAATTACGCATACCTGAGACAACGCTTCTCGAAGAAGCTATTCCTTGGCAACCAGAGCCTCCTGGAGGGCAGCTTGAGCTTGGTTACGGGCGCGTTCGGCTTCACTTTTGTTAAGGTTGGAAAGCAACACTTCCTTAGCAGCAGCCTCTTCAACGCCCTTTAGCTTCCGCTCAGTGTGGTCAAGCACGCCCCTCTGGTCCAAGATCTCTTAGAGCTTCTTGGCGTCTTCCATAGCCAAGGCATCATGAGCCTGCTGGAGCCTTTCTAGCTTGGCTTTAAGCTCCTCATTCTCAATGCCTAGAGGCTCAGCAACAGCTTCAGCCTTGGTGGCCCTCTCAGTTGCGTTCCGTGCTGTTTCCTTAGCCAGCCGAAGCTGTTCGTTAACAGCTTGGGCAGCCTTGGAACGGGCCTCAAGACGGGCCTGAAATTCAACTTCAAGGGCCTGGAAGGCCTTCTCCTTTTCCGCAGCCACTGCGGAAAGCCTCTTGTTCTCCTCCCGGATGGCCCGCGCCTGAGCCACTTCCAGGCTACGTGCCGTCTTTAACTTGTCGTTTTCACGACAAAGTAACTCGACGCGCGGCTGCATCCGGGCAAGGAGAATCCGCAGTTCATTCGACAGCCTACCCTCCTGGTAGCTGGACATGGCTTCCCCCAGCGCACCGGCGGGGGCGGCGTGGCGCGCTGTAACATCCTAAAATTTTAATGATGAATAAAGGAAGTTATGTTTAGTGATTTCGCGTAATTAATTAATATCGGGTAAGGAGCGGGTCTTGGACTTGGATTAATTGAGATGGGTTAAATGAGAATGGGATTTCAGGGATATAAATACCCCCAAAACCCCAAAATACCTTCATTTCCATCATTTTCCTAAAAACACTCCATAACATACACACCACCTACAACCGCCGGCGGCAGCCGAGGAGAGGGAGAGCGAGGTCCGAGAAAGAGAGAGCGGTTGGTTGTGATTAAGCAAGTAAACGAGATCCAAACAAGCCCAAAAAGGTATGGTTCTTGATCTTTGAAGTTTAAAGATCCAAGCTTTTTAGTGTATAAACGACCGAAAATGGCCGGGTAGCGTAGTGGGTGATATTGAACCATAGCAAGGGTGTTAAAATCGCTCGAAATGCCGATCAGAAGCTAAAACAGCGGCTGTCTGGGCAACTTCGCCTTCATCTGGGCAACTTCGCCTTCAAAGCAACGAACTTCGCCTGCAAGCTAAGTTCGCCTGATGAACTTCGCCTGCAAGCTAAGTTCGCCTGATGGCAACTTCGCTGTAAAGTTAAGTTCGCCTAACTGGTAACTTCTCCTGAGGCCAAGTTCGCCTGATGATAACTTCGCCTGAGGCCAAGTTCGCCTGATGATAACTTCGCCTGAGGCCAAGTTCGCCTGATGACAACTTCGCCTAAGGCCAAGTTCGCCTGATGGCAACTTCGCTGTAAAGCTAAGTTCGCCTAGCTGGTAACTTCGCCTAAAGCTAAGTTCGCCTAAGGTTAACTTCGCCTAAAGTCAAGTTCGATTAGAAAATAAATTAAAAATCTAATGAAAAATGTGTTAAGACAGTTAATGGAAATAAAATTTTTCCAAGCTGACCTGGCAGCTTGACCCCAGCCAGGGGCTCTGCCCCTTGGACCCTGCTAGGGGTTGCCGCCCCTAGACCCCGCTGCCAGGGGCGCTGCCCCCGGACCCCCGTTCGTTGTGGGTAGTAGTTAAGACTAGAAAGATGATATGAGTAGTGATAGTTAATTGATACGTATACTTGTTATACAGTCAGCCGTGCACAACTGAAGAAAGGGATTACGATCAACGGAGAACGTAACCATGTTCAGGTGAGTTTCTAGCCCCATTTATGTGTTACGTTTTCGGGGCTGTGTGCATACTCAATATGTTTGTTAATACACTTATCCTAAGAGATAAGTGTATGCCTTATGTGGATAATGTGAAATGTATGAATGATTGCTTGATAGTACGTGAACGATATTCGGATATTGCATGTACTGTCAGGTTGTAACGCTATGTATAAGGTAAGTATGTTATGTATGTTTATGTGTATGAACATGATAGAGATAATAGAAGAAAGAAATGATAATGTATGGTTACAAAAAGGGTACCGAGCCCTACTAATACTCGAGGTATGATGTATGGTTGTATGGTAACGAAGAGGGAATCGAACCCTTCTAATATTCGAAAACTAGGGACCAGACCCTTATAATATCTGTGATGATAGGGACCAGACCCTTATAATATCTGTGATGTTAGGGAATCGAACCCTTCTAATATTCGAAAACTAGGGACCAGACCCTTATAATATATGTGATGATAGGGACCAGACCCTTATAATATCTGTGATGTTAGGGAATCGAACCCTTCTAATATTCGAAAACTAGGGACCAGACCCTTATAATATCTGTGATGATAGGGACCAGACCCTTATAATATCTGTGATGTTAGGGAATCGAACCCTTCTAATATTCGAAAACTAGGGACCAGACCCTTATAATATCTGTGATGATAGGGACCAGACCCTTATAATATCTGTGATGTTAGGGAATCGAACCCTTCTAATATTCGAAAACTAGGGACCAGACCCTTATAATATCTGTGAGGTTATAGGGCGAAAGGCTCTTTAAAAAGTATGATTATGTATGTAAGGAAAGCATGAAGGTAAAAATGAACGTATGATTATGAATGTAAAGAAAGTATGAAAGTAAAAATGAAAGTAAAAGCACTTAGGTGTATATGAAAGAAAGTTAAGAGATTAAGTATGAAGCGTAAGAATGTATTGTATGATTATGCGATTAACTAAAACTCACTCAGCGTAGCTGACTTTTAGTATGCACGCAGGTGAGTAGGATGAGGCAGCTCGCTTGAGGAGACACATGGCACTGAACAAGAATCTGGCATCTGAAGACTTATGATGTTTAAATTTAATGCTTTAATGTTGAAAGACAAAGAATGTTTTGAGACAAGTTATGAATTATGTAAAGTTTTATGAAAGTTTTATATTCCGCGTAAATGTTTTAATTAACTCTGATATTTAGAACTGTGTTTATGAGTAAATCCAACACGAAAGTAGGGCTACCGGTAACGGGGCCTTACACGCGCCCATTCGACGCATTCTACAGGCGTCCGAAGGGTTGTTCCTCGGCGGATGTTCCATCGTGGAACATACACTTCATTGGAATCTGACAGTGCCAAAGCAAAAAGCAGTTAGGAAAAGATGATAAAAATATATATATATATATATATATATATATATATATATATATATATATATATATATATATAATAAAAAAGCCAAAATAACCCTACGCACCTGTAGGGTCGACAACAGGCCTGTAGCCGCCAAACCCATCACCCGAACCTAACGGATATCCATCCAAGAGGTCAGGCAGATGGGAAGGAGGCAGAGATTGGCTTGACGCCCCAACCCGGACATACCTGAAGGACCTGCCGTAGTCGCCGGCGCCGGAGGAGGCATAGCGGAGGCCGCCGCGGTAGAAACCAGCGGAGGTGAACTCACCGGAGGTGAACTCACAACCGCGGCCGCGGCTGCGAAAGAATCCACAGAAACACTCACCGCCGGCTCAGTGAAAGAATCAGTGAATATGGCACTGACAGCCGGCGGAGATGTCGTCACAGTTGGAACAGTTGGCTCAACTGGGTGAGCAACTGAACCAACTGAAGCAGGCGCAGTCGCCTGGGTCATTGCCTCAGGTAGGTTGACCAAGCCTACCGTCATGGGTCCGGAGGTGCTCCTCCCCGCTCCACCCTGGAATGCGGTAGCATCCACGCCTGCACAAAGAAGATATAAGTATAATGGTGGAAAGCTATGCAGTTAAAGTAAAGGAAGATTATACTTACGGGTTTTCTTGAGCCTAAAGGTTCTGACAGGCGGGGACGAACCCGATGGAGCCGGCCTCTTCACGCCGCTCACCGTCGTCACACTGGGCTGCCCGGAGGTGACAGCCGTCTCAGCCTCCGGAACAGTGGTCTCACTACCACCAGGGTTCCCCGCCACCTCCTCGCTTTAGGTCTCTAAGTCAGACCGATTCACCGGATCGGCAGTGGAGGCAACCTTCGCCTTTCCCTTCCCGCCGGCAGCCTTCTTCTTCCTCGCCAAGAAAGGACCATCTGCGGATTCCTCATCAGAAGATGACAAAATTAGAGGAATTCCCGCAGAGGTTTAAGCATTGAGAGGGCGAGGGTCAAAAAGTTCTTTACCTGGCCGCCTGGCGCTCAGGATCTCGTGGCCTGGCGGGTAGACCTCCACGAACCGATCCGCCGTTTGCTCAAGGATGGGCAACTCGTGCTCATCTAGAGCACGAGTACCCATCCGAGCAGGACCATCACTCTCCCGCGGCTGCAGGAGAGACTGCAAGTCGTTTCCCTCTGAAATTAAAAAAGAAACAGTTAGAAGAAAAACCTATATCAACAAAGAAGACAGAGCATACCGTAAGGGACAGAGTTCAAACCGTATTCGAGGACGATGGGAATCTGTGACGCCTTCTTCCACACCCGGCTCATCCCGAGCGTCACCATCCCGGACTCCGCAAAGCGGTACACCGGAGTCTGGATCCGGGAGATCTTGGCGAACCACTCCGCCTCCTGATGGTTGAGGGCGTGAAGGGCGGGGAGTGCTCTCCCATTCTTAAACGTCATCGCAAGGGGGATGACGCGAGCGGAGATGAAGAAAAACTCCCGCTCCCACGACCGAAGACTGCGCTCGGTAGCGCAGATCTTCAAACCCTTGATCCGATTGTCCATGGTGTACCACCCCTGGATGCACCTCCAGGAGTAGAAGGTCATCAACCGATCAACGTGGGGCTCCACGCCCAGAATGAGGCACACCCACTCAAAGTGGCGGATCTTGGCGATCGCTATCGGGTGTACCTCCGTCAGATGCACATCGTGCCTCTCCAAGACACGGTATACAAACTTCGTCAATGGGAACCTGAGATTCCCATAAACGAAGAATGCAGCATACACCCCTATTTTGCCCTTGGGGGCATCGTATACCGTCTGGTGTGGTTCCGGAAACTCAGGCTCGAACGGCTCGAGCATGAACTTCCGGATGACGTACTGATAGAGGTCGGCCGGAAGAGCACACTGGCACTCGCCAGCAGTACTCTTGTCATCCTTGTCCGACGTGGACGACGGATTCTCTCGTACACGTCAGACTCCTCGGCAGTAGCCTGAACATCATGGGAAGAAGACATTCTGGAAGGATGAAAGGCAACGATTTCAGAAAGAATATTCGCCGAAAATCGCTTAGAAGGAGAAGATAGAAGTGAAGGTGTGGATTACAAAGGACCCTCTTCCCCTTTATATACTCATCGCAATGAATGCGATGAATTTAATGAGGAGGAGAGAGAAAAGAGCTGGTGCAATGAAACTATGACACGTGGAAAAAGCAAGCTGGCAACAGCTGTTGACGGGACGCGCGCCGTAAAATCCGCACCCACGCGCCCAAAAAATCGCGCCCACGCGCCTGAAAAAGCGTCTGGAATGACCATGTACTGTCACGTCACCATAACTTCCTGCACGTCCTGACACTGTCAGAAGAAACCGTCGGACGACGTTTCAACAGTTTGGACTGTTCTTATCCTTTCACCAACTCTTCGAATTTCAAAGATTCAAAAAGATTCAAAAGTAAGCGGGAATATACCCCTTACCTTGGCAACCAAGTAACTATAAGACAGGTGCGAGTACAGTGTTAAGGCAAAACCCTTCACATACTTAGCACCTGCAGGGAATTGAAGCCAAGAATACCTCGGCAACCAAGTAACCATAAGACAGGTGTGAGTACAGTGTTAAGGCAAAACCCTTCACATACTAAGCACCCGCAGGGAATTGAAGCCAGGAATACCTTGGAAGTAAAGTAACTATAAGACGAGTGCGGGTACAGTGTCAAGGCGAAACCCTACACATACCTAGCACTCCGCAGGGAATTGAAACCAAGAAGGATCTTCTGGGCCATGCTTGCGGAAACGGGAATAACATCCCCGCATAACGGGAACGTCGAGAACTAAATTGTTTGAAGCTCCAAGATGGAATTGGTTGTTTAAACATAATTGATCACTATGTTCAAAACTACCAAAACCTCATGGAGAATCAACACAAGTGGGACTCAACGATCCTGACTTGCGAGGAGGTTACAGACTTACCCGCATCATACCCAAAGATCAAGCAGGAAAGTCGGGAATTTCTGCACGTGACATTAGGACTTCCGCGGGAAGAATCCCCATGGAAAACCTTAAAACTAAACCCTTTTTAAAACCCTTTGCCTAAGTCCAAAAGTTCACCTCACTTATTAACAATTCATGAGAAGAACATTGGACTGGGGGGACTTGAAGAGGTAGGTCCCAGCAAAGCCCAGTTGGACCCGCAAGACTCACCTTCAACAGGGACGTCTGCGCAAAGGCTAAACTCGCAACCCCTTGAGGGACGTCTGCGTAGAAACCAACTGGGCCCGCAGGACCCACCATGCTCAGAGACGTGACGTCCTTACGCGCAGTACGCAAGCTGTTCCCACAGGAAAAGCCTCCCAATGGTGAAGTACTCTGCCTGTTCCCGCAGCTGCGGATACAAGCCATCAGGGAAGGCTACCTGCGCAGCAAAGCTACACGCACAAGGCACTTAACTCTTAAATAATTCAGTAATGTCACCTGAAGAAGGAGTGAGCAAGCCGGGAACACTCCCGCACAAAGCCGGGAGAACTCCCGCCCAAATGAGCCAGTCCGTACGATACTGGAGGATCTTTTGTACTGTACCTGACGAGGTATGGACAAAAGATCTGACCAAGGATACGACAGCTCACTGACAACAGTATGACGAGCAGCACGCTCTTGTACTGTATGTCACTATTAGCCGCTGCCTACTCAACAACCTGTCGGAGGACGTGCATGGCCTGCAGTTGGTGGAACAGGAATAGTACACAGCCGGCCTGGTCACTATCAGCCGCTGCCTATCCACCAACCACCAGCATGGCATGTGCGTAGCCCACAGTTGGCAGAACAGGAACACTATTCAACCGGCTGTACCTGCTTGGAAACCTACCTTCGGCTATAAATACTCCAACACCTTGGAATGGTAGGATCATCTTATATCTTATCTCATATCTCATATCTTGATATATTACCTGATATCTGCTCTAGTCATTCTCTTAATATACACTTATATTCAAGAGCAATCTAGTCTGATTCTCACGCCGGAGGGTGGTCACAAGGAGGTACCCCCCCTTCTCAGTGACGAGCTCACGGTGTCTGTTTTGCAGGTTATCAGAAGAACCATCTTTGCCGGGTCTAACCCCTCGTGGGAAACATCTATTTAACCCCCAGATTATCCGTAATCTGCCCGGGATCGATTAGTGTTTCTTCACACGGGGAACCCACCTTTTGCCGGGTATTCGGACAACAACGCATCCACTTTGGCTCACGCAATGCATCACGTGAACCTAAAGCAACAAGACCCATGGCACATGGACACCGGCGCGTCCACTCATCTCACGTCGGACCTAGGTAAAATTTCCCGTTTTTCGTCATCAACTCCCATTAAGTCCATATTCGTTGGAAACGGCAACGCAATTCCAATTAACGGATCCGGCAATACCACTTTCACCGTACCCAACCGAACCTACAACTTAAACAATGTTTTATACGCCCCAAATATCATTAAAAATTTACTCTCTGTTCGTAAATTTAACATTGATAATTGAACCTCCACTGAATTTGATCCTTTTGGTTTTACTGTGAAAGATTTCAAGACTGGGGCTCATCTTTCCCGCCACAACAGCACGGGTGATCTCTACCCTTTCACTCAGCCGGTGGACCCTACTGCTTTTGTTGCCACCACTTCGGACCAATGGCATCGCCGGCTAGGCCATCCAGGGGACTTTATTTTAAATTTGTTACGTTCACGTTTTTCCATTTATTGTAATAAACCTTCGGGTTCAAACGTTTGCAATTCTTGCCATTTATCTAAGACCAATAGTTTGCCATTTTATGATTCCTTGTCTGTTACTTTTGCCCCATTTGACATAATTCATTGTGATTTATGGACCTCGCTGATCCTTAGCAAGTCGGGTTATAAATACTATATGGTCCTCATTGATAACTTCACACATTTTGTTTGGGTCTACCCTTTAAAATTTAAATCGGACACGTTTCCTACGTTCGTCAAATTTAACCATTTCATTCAAACCCAATTTAATCTTAATATCAAAGCCTTCCAGTGTGATTTAGGGGGGAATTTGACAATAATGACCTCAAATCATATGCCCAAAATCACGGCTTTGTGTTCCGTTTCTCATGTCCCCAAACGTCCCAACAAAATGGCCGCTCGGAACGTTTGATTCGCCGACTGAATGATATCGTTCGCACCCTTCTCACCCATGCGAACCTTCCAGCTTCGTTTTGGGTGGAAGCTCTCTATACCGCCACCTTTCTACACAACATTCTACCGACCAAACGTCTCTTTAACTCCACCCCCCACTTTGCCCTTTACCGCCGCCACCTCACATATGATCATCTTCGCGTGTTCGGGTGCGCGTGCTACCCCAACACTGCCTCCACTCAACCTCATAAATTACACAATCGTTCGGTTCGGTGCGTTTTCCTTGGGTATCCATCCGAGTTCAGCGGGTACCCTTGCTTCGATCCCACTACGGGTAAAGTAATTATATCCCGCAACGTAACATTCGATGAACTTACGTTTCCCTTCCGGGATCTCCCCACCCCAATCTCGTACACCTTCCTGGAGGACCCACCAACTACATCCCAATTCAACCCCTTTAATTACAACACTCAGCCGACACACACTACAAATACCCCACCTATCTCATCTCCTCACCCTACAATTAATACACATCCTTCAGCAAACCCACCCGCCCCCCCTCTGCCCTAATTTGCACCAACCATACCCGCCACCTCTTCTCACCCGAACATCCAAACCCAACAACCGCCGGCCGCAGCTCAACATGCACCGCACACCTCCCAGTCGGCGCCTCAACCAATCGAACCGGCTGCCCCCACACCCTCCTACCCGATGCTCACTCGATCACGTGACGGTATTTCTAAACCGGTCGATCGAATAAACCTTCATGCCACATCCACACTCACCATATCACCCATCCCAAAATCCTATGCCATTGCCCGGTCGGATCCGAATTGGCGCCGCGCCATGGAAGATGAGTATGCGGCTTTACAAAAAAATGATACATGGGAACTGGCGCCCCGACCGCATGATCACCCGGTTATACGATGCATGTGGCTTTTCGCCATAAATTTAATGCGGAAGGAAATTTGGATCGGTACAAAGTGAGACTTGTTGTTAATGGGAAATCACAAACTGTCGGAATTGATTGTTATGACACCTTTAGCCCGGTAGTCAAACCGGCTACTATCCGCACGGTCCTTAGCCTTGCGGTATCCCGTAATTGGCCAATCCATCAACTAGACGTAAAGAATGCCTTCTTACATGGCGAGTTGCAAGAGACGGTTTATATGCATCAACCACCAGGGTTCGTAAATCATCAAGTACTGAACTTTGTCTGTCGATTGAAAAAATCTTTGTACGGTCTGAAGCAAGCTCCACGGGCATGGTACAACAGGTTTTCCACTTATATTTTGGCTCATGGGTTCCGAGCCAGTGTATGCGATAACTCCTTGTTCGTATACTCTCACGGGGGTAAAATGGCGTATCTGTTACCTTACGTGGATGACATTATACTCACGGCGTCCGATTCCAGATTACTTCGTACGATAATCAACACGCTTTCTAGCGAATTCGCCATGAGTGATTTGGGTAGTTTGCATCATTTTATGGGTATTAACGTTTCGCGAGATAACAATGGGTTATTTTTATCGCAGTCGAACTATGCGAAGGAGATCATTGATCGTGCAGGTTTAAACGGGTGCAAACCATGCACCACTCCGGTCAACACCCTAGCCAAATTAAGCGACACTGATGGAAACCCCCTACCCGACGGAACTGAGTATTGATCACTTGCGGGTGCCCTCCAATACCTCACGTTTACTCGACCGGACATTACATATGCCGTTCAACAGGTCTGTCTCTTCATGCATGCTCTTCGAGACAAACACATGGCTTTCATGAAGCGAATTATTCGGTACATTTGCGCCACCACCGACCACGGGATTCGCATATCACCGTCTACAACTACAGAATTACGGGCATATTCAGATGCAGATTGGGGTGGATGCCCGGACTCCAGACAGTCTACTTCGGGGTATTGTGTGTTTCTGGGTAGCAACCTTCTCTCGTGGTCGTCTAAACGACAACCTACCGTTTCCTAGTCTAGACGCAGATCAAACTGCGGGGGAATATTAGTCTACACACTGTCCACATTCATTGTATCTAGTTAGTTAAAATTATTTATTGATTATGATTGTAAATTGATTTGTATCTATCTCTTCTTTATGTGTATCGACCCTATTTAAAGGGATTTGGTTAATGAGAATCATCATCAATTATCAAAAACTAACAAACTTATGTAACACGTAGTTTAAATAAAACCAAAAAACATAAAGTATGTATGGCGATAGGGGGGCTGAACTAAACTAGATTCAAATATCAAATTACCTTCGTTTTTGTCATGTTCAACCACGCACTAGCAGTTTGACGACTAGGATCAAGTCCATCGTCGTTTGAATTACTTTTCTCACAAAGTAAACAATCAAAGATTCATTGTATCATAATCCTTTTAGTCACGTGTATCCATTCATTAATTTGACAGATACATTATTCTATAACAGTCACGCATTATGAAATAAGAAATGTTAAATTACAGGATAGAGGTAATCGCTATATAATATTTTATGTATATGCATATTCGAAAGGGGAAGGCGATACAAGTTGTTGCCGGTTTACCTAACTTTTATGTATTATATTTATATGAGTTTTGTAACTAAAAGTTTTTATTAAGCTCTAATTTATTATAAATAGTGGTACTTTGGTATTTATTATTGTCACATGTCCAATCGGGTATCAGTAAATGCGTGAAGTTGTAATGGTGATTTGTGATGTGGCAAATACCCATGTGTATGGTGAAGATACCAAATGAGGCGTCTGAGAACACTTCAATGAGTAGTAGTTGGTGAATGGATAACTTGAGACAACTTGTTGAGTGCATCAGTCGTGTGAGAGATGGGTATTGTAGTGCTCCAACAAAAGCTCTATAATCTGTGGGTGATGAGAGGGGAGTGACACCATGCACAATGATAGTTCAGATAATGTATTTGTTGTGGATGACGGCTTGCAATTACTCATTTTGGTTTGGTGTCGCCATTCACTTCCATTGCTATCCTCATCAATAAAAAGATAACTATTTGCATTTCCTACAATATAAATAAGGAGTTTTATTACCAAATATCATAACATACTAAAGTTGGGTGATGGGAATCGGAAAGCCACTAGCTAGGTTATAATAGGGAGTTAAAAATTAAACATCAAACATGAAAATGGGTATAAGTGAAAATTGAGTTGGTTGACCACTTCTATCATCTCGATGATGTTTGTGGTCGCCGATACACCCGATAATAATGGCTGGTTTATAAAACTGATTAGAAGTGAAAATAGAAAGTTTGATTAAAAGCATCTTAATCCTTTGAGTTAACTCGTACTCGGTCACCTTAACTAATTTCTACCAAACCGCGTGTCTTGTGGATCCAAATTCTTTGCTCCCCCCTTCTCCAACATCTTTCACAAATCAATATCATGCAATTATTGTTATAAAAACAGAAAATAGCAATCACAAACATGCTTAAAATATTTTTTTAATAGTTTACTATTTACGTATATTTAAATGGACTAGACGGGTGCCCGCGCGATGCGGCGGGGAAAAAACTCATAGTAAATTAGTAATCATGTTCGTTTGAAACTTTGAAAACGTTTGAACCAATCATCACTTTTGGTCAGCCGATTTCCAAATGTTCAAACCATAACAAACAGTTTGGTTTGTGGTTTATACAGAAATTTGGCCATATAAAACCGGACTGGACGGTAAACTTATTATTAAGGCTCAATGCATGAAACCAAAACCATTAGTAACGATTTAGTTTAAAGTTTCTACAGTTCAATTTCGGTTCTCAATAACAAATAATCAAACCAACGGTATTACTTAGAAACCGTTAAAACCGAATTGTGAACGGGCATACGTGATATGTTAATTTTTTTATTTGAAAAATTATAGCAATACCATACCCAAATTAAAAACAATAAAATGTTCATTTTTATGGCGTAATTTTTATAAAAAATATTAACGTATGAAAAAGTTATGGTCGTTGTAAAATCATTGGTGGGAAGTTATTTACAATTAAAATTAAAATGAATGTATAAGTAAAGATAAATGTCCAAAGTAGTAACTATTTCTTATATTTACAAAAGTTGATTATAGTTGAGGGGGCAATGTTGTAACTATTTCAAGACATAATTTGTAATGGACAAGTTTGTCCCTCTCTTACATGCTATATAAGGTGTACTTTAAGCTTTAAAGGTTGTAATTTACTTAAAAATAGGTGTCTTAATTTGCCCTTGGTTGGTGTATTATATATAGTATGGATAGTACAGACTTATCAATAACAATACCTTAAAATAAATACAACATTGACATAAAATAGAATAGTTTACATTTTAATATCTAATAGGGGAGAATTATTTTAAAAAGAAGTCCTGTGAAAACTATGAATAAATCATTACCATTAGATCATGTTAATCAATTGTTGTGATTTAAAATTACCAGAAACCGACATAATTTCCTAGAATTACTCTTTCACCACTATAACTGACATAGTTTCCTATAATTGTTCTTTCACCATAGGTTATAATGACACATGTCAAAAATCTATTGGTTCTTACCATTCTTAGGAAAATCTTTATTTCTATTTGCATCCTTTTCTATATATATATATATATACAAAAATTATTTTAATATCAAATCAGGTACATAATATTATCGATACAAAAAATAATTTGGCACCACCAATTAATTAACGTCGCGATCAAGCTATTTGTAACATCGTTTGAAACGTGGAAAATTTAGCTCGTATTAGGTGAACAAAAAACTGTCATCATTCGCTTTCTTCTGAAGAAACGATCAAATTATTTGTTACATCGTTGGAAAATGGAAAATTTAGCTAGTATTATGTGAACAAAAAAAATCATCATTCGCTTTCATGTAAAGAAACCAATATTGAACTATATTACAATATAATAATTATATTAATATAAAATCGCATGTCTTTTAATTTTGTAGACAATTATTTTAAATGCATGTTCTTCAATTGTTTTGCTTAATGCTATAGTTTAAAAGCCAACAAGGTTACTTTTTGTTTATTTTCAAATTAAATGGTTATTGTTCGTTGAAACGCTTTAAATCTCTGGAGAACTAAAACTATAGGGGTCAAAAGTTAAATAGTTAACTTTAGTAACAAAATTGTAAAGAACTAGATTAAGAAGTAGACTAAAACTCTACGGGTCAAAGGTTAATATTCAAACCTTCAGTGACAAAACTATGAAAAACCAAACTTCTCAAGTTGATTTTTGTTATATATTATAACACGAGGGGACGCGACAGGAACTCGGGTGGTATCAGTTCGATACATTACGGTAAAACATTGTGGCTAAAGTTAAAAGTCTAAAAGTTTTATTTTTAAGTTTAGAATTTCATGGCCCGTGTTGAAAGGCTAAAAGTTTGATGGTAAAAGTTGTAAGGTTAAAATTATTATGGGAAAATCTGAAAGAACAAAAGTTTTATTATCAAAAGTTGAGAGACAAAAATGAAAAATTTTGTAATTTAGGTGGCAAAACCCTATGTACCAAAAGGTCAAATGTTTGAAACATAAGTGACACGGCTCTAAAAAACTAAACTAAAACTATAGGGGCCAAAAGATCAAATTTAAAAGTTTTTGACAAAACTATAAAGACCAAACTAACACTAAACTAAACTCGAGTGACGAAAAGATAAATAGTTAAAACTTTAGTTGCACAACTATTAAACCAAATTTCGCAAGTTGGTTTTTAGTTATATATACAATATTAACTATTTCAAATTAAAGATAATTAATAGCCTATATTAGATTACCTAAATAAAACAAAATAATACAATATAAATATAAAATCATGTAACACGTAGTTTAAAAAAAACAAAGAACATAAAGTAATGTATGACGGTAGGGGGCTGAATTAAACTAAATTCAAATATTCTATTACCTTCTTTTTTGTCATGTTCAACCATGCACTGGCAGTTTGTCGACTAGGATCAAGTCCATCGTCGTTTGAATTACTTGTCTCATAAAAGTAAACAATCAAAGATTCATTGTATCATAATATTTTTAGTCACGTGTATCCATTCATTAATTTGACCGATACATTAATCTATTACATTCACACATTATGAAATAAGAAATGTTAAATTACAGGAAAGAGATAATAGCTATATATATTTTATGTATATTCGAAAGAGGATAATGACACAACTTGTGACTGATTTATTTGTCTTTTTATTGTAATTGGATTTGCTAAGTATTGATATAATATTAACTTTATGTATTATATTTATATGAGTTTTGTAACTAAAAAGTTTTGATTAATCTCTAACTTATTATGTGAAGAAACACTAACCGGACCCCGGGCAGATTACTGGTAACCTGGGGGTTAGATAGATGTTTCCCATGAGGGGTTAGACCCTGAGAAGATGGTTCTTCTGATAACCTGCAAAACAGACACCGTGAGCTTGTCACTGAGAAGGGGGGGGGGGGGGGGGGTTCCTCCTTGTGACCACCCTCCGGCGTGAGAATCAGACTAGATTGCTCTTTAAATATAAGTGTATATTAAGAGATTGCTAGAGCAGATATCAGGTATAATATGATGATACAAGATAAGATATGTTGAGATGAGATGGTCATACCATTTGTGGTATTTATAGCCGAAGGTAGGTTTCCAAGGAGGTGTGGCCGGCTGCAACAGTGTTCCTGTTCCACCAACAGTGGCCTACGCACGTGCCCTGCTGGTAGTTGGTGGGTAGGCAGCGGCTGATAGTGACCAGGCCTGCTGTGTACTATTCCTTTTCCACCAACTGCCGGCTACGCACGTGGTATGGCAGTAGTTGGTGAGTAGGCAGCGGCTAATAGTGACACAGTACAGGAGCATGCTGCTCGCCATACTGTTGTCAATAAGCTGTCGTATCTTTAGTCAGATCTTTTTCCCATACCTCGTCAGGTACAGTACAGAAGATCTTCCCGTATCGTACGGACTGGCTTATTTGGGCGGGAGTATTCCCCCTCCCGCCCTTGTGCGGGATTGTTCCCGGCTTTGCTCATTCCTTCAGGTGACACTGAGTGATTGAGAGCTAAGTGCCTTGTGCGTGTAGCCTTGCTGCGCGGGTGGCCTTCCCTGATGGCTTGTATCCGAGGCTGCGGGGACAGGCGGAGTCCTTCACCATTGGGAGGCATTTCCTGCGGGAACAGCTTGCGTACTGCGCGTAAGGACGTCACGTCTCTGAGCATGGTTGGTCATGCGGATCCAGTTGGTTTCTGCGCAGACGTTCCTCTTTTAGGTGAGTCTTGCTGGTCCAACTGGGCTCTGCTGGGACCTACCTCTTCAAGTCCCCCCAGTCCAATGTTCTTCTCATGAGTGTTTAATAAAGTGAGGTGAACTTTTGGACTTAAGCAGAGGGTTTTGAAAAGGGTTTTTTAAGGTTTTCCATGGGGATTCCTCCCGCGGAAGTCCTTGTCACTTGCAGAAATTCCCGAGTTTCCTGCTTGGTCTTTGGGTATGATGCGGGTAGGTCTGTAACCTCCTCGCAAGTCAGGAGCGTTGAGTCCCACTTGTGTGGATTCTCCATGAGGTTTTGGTAGTTTTGAACATAGTGATCAATTATGTTAAAACCACCAATTCCATCCTGGAGCTTCAAACAACGTAGTTCTCGACGTTCCCGCTATGCGGGGATGTTATTTCCGTTTCCGCAAGCATTGCCCAGAAGATCCTTCTTGGTTTCAATTCCCAGCGGAGCGCTAGGTATGTGAAGGGTTTTGCCTTAACACTGTACCCGCGCTCGTCTTACAGTTACTTTACTTCCAAGGTATTCCTGGCGTCAATTCCCTGCGGGTGCTAGGTATGCGAAGGGTTTTGCCTTTACACTGTACCCGCACCCGTCTTATAGTTACTTGGTTGCCGAGGTATACTTGGCTTCAATTCCCTGCGGGTGCTAGGTATGTGAAGGGTTTTGCCTTAACACTGTACCCGCATCCGTCTTACGGTTACTTGTTCGCCAAGGTTTACTTGGCTTCAATTCCCTGCGGGTGCTAGGTATGTGAAGGGTTTTGCCTTAACACTGTACCCGCATCCGTCTTACGGTTACTTGTTCGCCAAGGTTTACTTGGCTTCAATTCCCTGCGGGTGCTAGGTATGTGAAGGGTTTTGCCTTAACACTGTACCCGCATCCGTCTTACGGTTACTTGTTCGCCAAGGTTTTCTTGGCTTCAATTCCCTGCGGGTGCTAGGTATGTGAAGGGTTTTGCCTTAACACTGTACCCGCATCCGTCTTACGGTTACTTGTTTGCCAAGGTAAGGGGTATTTTCCCGCTTACTTTTTAATCTTTTTGAATTTTGAATTTTGAAATTCGAAGAGTTGGTGGAAAGAAGGACAGTCCAAAACTCTGAAACGTCGTGCGACAGTTTCTTCTGACTGTGTCAGATCGTGCAGGAAGTTATGGTGACGTGACAGTACATGGTCATTCCAGACGCTTTTTCAGGCGCGTGGGCGCGATTTTTCGGGCGCGTGGCCGCGAAATTAATGGTATGCGTCCTGTCAACAGCTGTTGCCAGCTTGCTTTTTGCCACGTGTCATAGCTTCATTGCACCTTCGTTTTCTCTCTCTTCCGCATTAATTTAATCGCATTAATTGCGATTAGTATATAAAGGGGTAGAGGGCTCTTTGTAATCCACACTTTCACTCTTCTCATCTTCTTTGCGATTTCCGGCGAATACTCACCTTTTCAGGCAAGCATTCTCCCGAAATCGTTTTCTTCTTCTTTTACAAGATGTCTCGTGATCTCGAATCTGCAGTCGATGACAAGAGTACTGCTGGCGAGTGCCAGTGTGCTCTGCCTGGCGATCTGTATCGGTACGTCGTCAGGAAGTTCATGCTCGAGTCTCTCGAGCCTGAGTTTCCTGAACCCTACCAGACGGTGTACGATGCCCCCAGAGGCAAGATCGGGGTATATGCTGCATTCTTTGTGTATGGGAATCTTAGGTTCCCATTGACAAAGTTTGTTTACCGTGTCCTTGAGAGGCACGGTGTTCATTTGACCGAGTTGCACCCCATGGCGATCGCCAAGATTCGCCACTTCGAGTGGGTGTGCCGGATTTTGGGCGTTGAGCCCTATGTTGACCGCCTGATGACCTTCTACACTTGGAGGTGCATGCAGGGGTGGTATACCCTGACAACCCGAATCAAGGGTTTGAAGATTTGCGCGACCGAGCGCAGTCTTCTCGCGTGGAAGCGGGAGTTCTTCTTCATATCCGCTCGCGCCATCCCCATTGCCATGAAATTCAAGAACGGGCAAGCACTTCCCAGCCTTCACGCCTCCAACTACCAGGAGGCGGAATGGTTTGCGAGGATATCTCGGGTCCAATCTCCGGTTTACCGGTTTGCGGAGTCCGGGATGGTGATGCTGGGGATGAGCCGGGTGTGGAAGGCTGCCGATGCGCATAAGATCCCAATCGTCCTCGAATACGGTTCGAACTCTGTTCCTTACGGTATGCTTTCTTTCTTTTTGTTGATTTTGAATTTCTTCTAACTTCTTTCCTGTTTATTTCAGAGGGGAACGACTTGCAGTCGCTCCTGAACCCGCGGGAGGCTGACGGTCCCGCTCGGATGGGTACTCGTGCTCTGGATGAGAACGAGTTGCCCATCCTGGAACAAACGGCGGATCGGTTCGTGGAGGTCTATCCGCTAGGCCATGAGATCCTTAGCGCCCGTCGGCCAGGTAAGGCGCTATTCGACCCTCGACCCCTCAATGTTGAAACCTCTGCTGGAATTCCTTTAATCGTATGTTCTGATGAGGAATCCGCAGATGGTCCTCCGTTGGTGCGGAAGAAGAAGGCTGCCGGCGGGAAGGGGAAGGAGAAGGCCTCCACTGCCGATCCAGCGCCTCGGTCTGATTCGGAGACCGAGAGCGAAGAGGTGGCGGGGAATCCTGGTGGTGATAAGACCACCGCTCCGGAGGTTGCGACTGTCACCTCCGGAGAGCCAAAGAAGACGACGGTGACCGGCGCAAAGAGGCCGGCTCCATCGGGTCCGTCCCCGCCTCTCCGTACCTTCAGGCTCAAGAAAACCCGTAAGTACAAACTTATCTTTTAACTTCATAGCTTTATCATTTAACACTTTTCTTCTTTACGCAGGCGTGGATGTTGACGCATTCCAGGGTGGAGTGCAGAGTAGTACCTCCCCGCCAATGACGGTAGGCTTGGTCAGCCTACCTGAGGCGTCGACCCAGGCGCCTGCGCCTGCTTCCGCTGGTTCAGTTGCTCACTCCTTTGAGCCGACTATTCCAGCTGAGATGACGTCACCGCCGGCTGTGAGTGCTATTTTTACAGCATCTTTCACCGAGCCGGCGGTTACTTTTGCTGCGGAATCCGCGGCGGCGACCGCGGCGGCTGCTACCATGCCCCCGTCATCGGCCAAGACGGCCGATCCATCAGGTACGCATGGGGCTTCTCGCCAATCTCTGCCACCTTCCCATCTGCCTGACCTCTTGGATGGATTTCCCTTGGGTTCAGGTGATGGGTTCGGCGGCTATCGGCCTGTTATTGACCCTACAGGTGCGTAGGGTTCTTTTGGCCCATTTATATATATTTTTATCATCTTTTCCTAACTGCTTTATGTTTTTTGCAGTGTCGGATTCCAATGAAGTGTATGTTCCACGATGGAACATTCGCTGAGGAACAACCCTTCGTACCCCTGTGGAGTGCGTGGAATGGGCTCGTCACGCTGCTCCCAGTGGTGCGTTGGGGGAAGCCATGGCTAGCTACCAGGAGGGTAGGCTAACCAATGAGCTTCGGGTTCTCCTGGCCCGGATGCAGCCGCGTGTCGAGCTGCTTTGTCGTGAAAACGACAAGTTAAAAGCAGCTCGCCTTAAAGAAGTGGCTCAGGCGCGGGCTGTCCGGGAGGAGAACCAAAGGCTTTCCGCCGTAGCTGCGGAAAAGGAGAAGGCCTTCAAGGCCCTCGAGGTTGAAGTTCAGGCACGACTCGAGGCCCGTTCCAAGGCTGCCCAAGCTGTTAATGAACAGCTTCGGCTGGCTAAGGAAACTGCAAGGAACGCAACCGAGAGGGCCACCAAGGCTGAAGCTGTTGCTGAGCCTCTACACGTGGAGAATGAAGAACTTAAAGCCAAATTAGAGGCTCTCCAGCAGGCTCATGATGCCTTGGCGATGGAAGACGCCAAAAAGCTCCAAGAAATCCTGGACCAGAGGGGGGTGCTTGACCATGCTGAGCGTAAGCTGAAGGGCGTCGAAGAGGCTGCGGCTAAAGAAGTGTTGCTTGCCAACCTCAACAAGAGTGAAGCCGATCGCGCCCGTAACGAAGCTCAAGCTGCCCTCCAAGAAGCCCTGGTTGCCAAGGAATGGCTTCTTCGAGAAGCGTTGTCACAGGTAAGTTTTTCTTGTCTTTACGCTTTTCTTTGTAAATAGAAAAGGTTCTGATACTTGTATATTTTCTTTTGTAGGTTGTGCATCGGGTCTTTGCTGAGACCTCTTACGATGATGCTATGAGCGCAGCCCTCAACGCTTCTCACGAGGATGGGGAAAAGGTCGGCTTCCTGCTTGGTCTAGGGTTCGTTGAGAAAGGCATCCCGCCTTCCAACTTCCCTTTGTACAATGTTGATACTGAAGCTGTTTACGACCAAGCAGTGAATCAGTACGCCGCCTTCCCGCATCCGGTGGTGGAGAAGGTGAATCAAATTGCTGTTGCTGATGATGGGTTAGCTATCCTTAAAGCTTTCCTTGAACTGCCACGATCTACTGATGGTGCTGGTCCAAGTGGAAGTGGCCCTGAAGCCTGATCCTGAAGATCCATTCCTACTGCTAGGATAGATTTAGCTTGTATAGATTTATTTTCTTGTAGGCGGGTAGTTACCCGGCCATTCTTGTAATGAATCATTGTGAAATATAAATCTTTTTGCGGGTAAGACCGCTACTTTCGTTGGGTTCCTTGCTTTGTAAACGTTGTATGACTTGCATACTTTAGTTTAAATTAGCAATTTTCCAAGTGTTTAGAATAATTTAACCTTTGAACGTGGTAGATAGGTGTGAAGTTTTGCTTCCTCTTTCGTGATTGTGCGGGTAGGACCGTCACTTGCACTTAGTAGGATGGCTAAACTTTACCTATATCTGACCTGCGTGTAGGTTTTCCTCATCCTTTTGAGGATAAGTTAACCTTTGAACGTGGTAGATAATAGGTGTGAAGTTTTGCTTCCTCTTTCGTGATTGTGCGGGTAGGACCGTCACTTGCACTTAGTAGGATGGCTAAACTTTACCATCTGACCTGCGTGTAGGTTTTCCTCATCCTTTTGTTAGAAATTCTCTTTTGAACCGTTCGACGCGCGGTTGTCAATAGGTTAGTGTTCAGTTTCCTTTCATGATTCATGCGGATAGACCGGCACTTTCATTCAATGGGATAACTGAACTTTTCCCCTTCAACTGACCTGCGTGAAGGTTTGCCGTTTTTTGGGTTTATGCGGGTTTTGCCGCCTTCCCCACGCAACGACTTTCCACGTATTTATGCGGTGAAAACCGGCATATCCGTGTTGAATAAATTAACCGTTCGACGCGCGGTTGTCAATAGGTTAGTGTTCAGTTTCCTTTCATGATTCATGCGGATAGACCGGCACTTTCATTCAATGGGATAACTGAACTTTTCCCCTTCAACTGACCTGCGTGAAGGTTTGCCATTTTTTGGGTTTATGCGGGTTTTGCCGCCTTCCCCACGCAACGACTTTCCACGTATTTATGCGGTGAAAACCGGCATATCCGTGTTGAATAAATTAACCGTTCGACGCGCGGTTGTCAATAGGTTAGTGTTCAGTTCCCTTTTTCATGATTCATGCGGATAGACCGGCACTTTCATTTAATGGGACTGAACTTTTCCCCTTCAACTGACCTGCGTGAAGGTTTGTCGTTTTTTGGGTTTATGCGGGTTTTGCCGCCTTCCCCATGCAACGACTTTTCACGTAATTATGCGGTGAAAACCGGCATATCCGTGTTGATAGTTCATAAAAATGTAAAATCATCAGCGTCAATGTTTTAAGGAGAATCGTTTCCATTAGAAGTGGCTCTTGGCCTTTTCTTTACAAATTTGGAATTGATTTACATGCAAAATGTGTAAATGAGCTCCCTTCCATGTTGTTGGGATGGGAGTGCCATCGAGCCGATACGCACCTGGTTCGGGATCTCGTTCTTTACGCAGCATGTAGTCTCCACATTGAAGCTGGAATTTTATTCGTGTTTTCCCCAGCTGGGGTTCTACACGCATCAGCCTGCTCAGCGTTCATTGCGCCACGAGGTGCGCGAGCGTTCCATCTCTGACGAATGCTTCGACCATGTCCTTTACGTCTATGCATTCTTCAGTGTTGTGGCCTTTTGTCCTGTGAAAGTCACAGTATTTGCTCCGATCAGCATTGTGACGATGTCGGATTATTTGAGGCTTTGGCCATGGGAGCTCCTCAGTGGCGAATATCTCGGTGACGCTTTTGGTGAGCGGCGTCCATCTGGAGTTCTTGTTGGACTGTACGTTATCCCTTCCGCCTAACCGATGCTGCAAGCCGGATGAGGTGTCAAAGTTTACCCTTGACTGCCAAATGCCTAGCTTCCGCTTTTTGTTTAATCGGGCGGTGAGAACGTTGTCTTCTCTTGTTTTCTGGGTGTAGAGGTTTGTGCTCTGTGGGAGATCTCTACCCAGTTGCTTCTCCGTTTCCGCAAAGCGTTTAGCTGCTGTCATGATGGCATCCCATGTGGATGGCATGCCATCTTTACCCGTTAAGGTGCGGATGAGCTCTGGGTCGTTTGCGCCCTGAATAAAAGCAGCGCGAACAAGATCTTCGCTAATGTTACCCAGACTTAGCTTCTTCGAGTTGAAGCGAGTGATGAAGTCTAGCAAAGATTCATCTTTTTCTCGAATGCACTTGAGGATTGTCCATTGCTCCTCGGTATACTTTCTTTGCTGGCTGAAGTGTTGGCTAAACTTCTGTTGGAAGTCTGCCCAGTCGTAGATGTGGTTGACCGGTAGACGATCGAACCACGCTCTGGCAGCCCCGACCAGTGTCATTTGGAACATGTAACACCATGTAGGTTCCGTCCAACTACTGACGGTTGCCCCCGCTATGAATCTGTTCAAATGATCATCTGGGTCGGATATACCATCATATGTGCCTATGCTGGACATTTGTTTGGCACTTTTTGGGGCGATTGCTTCTGCAATGTCCCTTGCAAATTTGGACGTTCCCGCATTTGCAACGTTTGGTCTGAATGTTTTGGAGAAGTCTCGTGGACTTCCACCTGTGCTTTTTGGTTTGAAGGCTTGTCCAAAATGCCTTCTCGGTTGGGAATCCGTTTCCTTACGCTTCCCTTTTGCCCTATGGCGAGGGTTCGCGTCGGAGTCGGATTCCTCCGAGTCATCCAAGTAATCTTCGAATTCGTCAGCCTGTTGGACGGAACGCAAGCGTTCGTCCAACTCAGCTTGGAATTCCCTCTGACGTGCCTCCGCCCATGCCTTAACTTCATCGAGTGTTTGGCGGGGGAGTCTTGTTCGTTTCTCTAACTGGGTATCGGTGATTCCCAGTGAGCGATTATTTATTGCACTTGCCCCAGCTTGGGTAACTGGGGTAGTGTTTGTAAAATTTACTTCACTTGCCCCGGCTTGGGTAGCCGGGGTAGTGTTTGTAAAAACTGTGTAGCCGGTATTTCCCCCAGTAGCTGGGGTTGTGGTTACCGGAGTTTCTTTAACCATCTTAGAAGTTTGAAAAAACTGGAGAAAAATGTTCTAGCTTTATGCACGGATGGCGCCAATGAAGAAACACTAACCGGACCCCGGGCAGATTACTGGTAACCTGGGGGTTAGATAGATGTTTCCCACGAGGGGTTAGACCCTGAGAAGATGGTTCTTCTGATAACCTGCAAAACAGACACCGTGAGCTTGTCACTGAGAAGGGGGGGTTCCTCCTTGTGACCACCCTCCGGCGTGAGAATCAGACTAGATTGCTCTTTAAATATAAGTGTATATTAAGAGATTGCTAGAGCAGATATCAGGTATAATATGATGATACAAGATAAGATATGTTGAGATGAGATGGTCATACCATTTGTGGTATTTATAGCCGAAGGTAGGTTTCCAAGGAGGTGTGGCCGGCTGCAACAGTGTTCCTGTTCCACCAACAGTGGCCTACGCACGTGCCCTGCTGGTAGTTGGTGGGTAGGCAGCGGCTGATAGTGACCAGGCCTGCTGTGTACTATTCCTTTTCCACCAACTGCCGGCTACGCACGTGGTATAACAGTAGTTGGTGAGTAGGCAGCGGCTAATAGTGACACAGTACAGGAGCATGCTGTTCGCCATACTGTTGTCAATAAGCTGTCGTATCTTTAGTCAGATCTTTTTCCCATACCTCGTCAGGTACAGTACAGAAGATCTTCCCGTATCGTACGGACTGGCTTATTTGGGCGGGAGTATTCCCCCTCCCGCCCTTGTGCGGGATTGTTCCCGGCTTTGCTCATTCCTTCAGGTGACACTGAGTGATTGAGAGCTAAGTGCCTTGTGCGTGTAGCCTTGCTGCGCGGGTGGCCTTCCCTGATGGCTTGTATCCGAGGCTGCGGGGACAGGCGGAGTCCTTCACCATTGGGAGGCATTTCCTGCGGGAACAGCTTGCGTACTGCGCGTAAGGACGTCACGTCTCTGAGCATGGTTGGTCCTGCGGATCCAGTTGGTTTCTGCGCAGACGTTCCTCTTTTAGGTGAGTCTTGCGGGTCCAACTTTTTGTTTATTTTCAAATTAAATGGTTATTGTTCGTTGAAACGCTTTAAATCTCTGGAGAACTAAAACTATAGGGGTCAAAAGTTAAATAGTTAACTTTAGTAACAAAATTGTAAAGAACTAGATTAAGAAGTAGACTAAAACTCTACGGGTCAAAGGTTAATATTCAAACCTTCAGTGACAAAACTATGAAAAACCAAACTTCTCAAGTTGATTTTTGTTATATATTATAACACGAGGGGACGCGACAGGAACTCGGGTGGTATCAGTTCGATACATTACGGTAAAACGTTTGTGGCTAAAGTTAAAAGTCTAAAAGTTTTATTTTTAAGTTTAGAATTTCATGGCCCGTGTTGAAAGGCTAAAAGTTTGATGGTAAAAGTTGTAAGGTTAAAATTATTATGGGAAAATCTGAAAGAACAAAAGTTTTATTATCAAAAGTTGAGAGACAAAAATGAAAAATTTTGTAATTTAGGTGGCAAAACCCTGTGTACCAAAAGGTCAATGTTTGAAACATAAGTGACACGGCTCTAAAAAACTAAACTAAAACTATAGGGGCCAAAAGATCAAATTTAAAAGTTTTTGACAAAACTATAAAGACCAAACTAACACTAAACTAAACTCGAGTGACGAAAAGATAAATAGTTAAAACTTTAGTTGCACAACTATTAAACCAAATTTCGCAAGTTGGTTTTTAGTTATATATACAATATTAACTATTTCAAATTAAAGATAATTAATAGCCTATATTAGATTACCTAAATAAAACAAAATAATACAATATAAATATAAAATCATGTAACACGTAGTTTAAAAAAAACAAAGAACATAAAGTAATGTATGACGGTAGGGGGCTGAATTAAACTAAATTCAAATATTCTATTACCTTCTTTTTTGTCATGTTCAACCATGCACTGGCAGTTTGTCGACTAGGATCAAGTCCATCGTCGTTTGAATTACTTGTCTCATAAAAGTAAACAATCAAAGATTCATTGTATCATAATATTTTTAGTCACGTGTATCCATTCATTAATTTGACCGATACATTAATCTATTACATTCACACATTATGAAATAAGAAATGTTAAATTACAGGAAAGAGATAATAGCTATATATATTTTATGTATATTCGAAAGAGGATAATGACACAACTTGTGACTGATTTATTTGTCTTTTTATTGTAATTGGATTTGCTAAGTATTGATATAATATTAACTTTATGTATTATATTTATATGAGTTTTGTAACTAAAAAGTTTTGATTAATCTCTAACTTATTATGGTTATCTTATTATTTTTAGAGAAATTGGCTTTTAAGAATCCAAAACTTATAATATGTGAATGACATATTAGTTTTGTCATTATGACATCAAACTACCCATCCACCGGACGAGTATAAAACTAGTTCATATTTATTTTAGTAGATTCTTTTGTCTTGTTTTCGTTAATTGGCTTTGGATTGAGTATTTAGGGTTTACTCAGTTTAATTTTTATAAAAAAATCAGTTTAGCTTTAATAGGTATGAATTGTGTCTTTTGTAAATTGATTAAAATGATGTCATCACTCGAAATAGGGTTGATAAACATGTCATCATTTTCTTATGAGGTCCTGACTTTAAAATCCTATTTAAGCTTATGATATGTTTAGCCGGTCGTGTCTAAAGCCTATATTAAAATATGTTATCTTAGATGTTAATTGGATTAAAAGTACTTTACAGTTTACATTAATGTTCTAGACATCTTTATCATCCCTATTTTGATTTTTAATACTATTATTTTAATTTGGTTGAAATTATGGTGACAAAATTGTATTTAATCAACTCAGAAGATAAATAATTAAATACAAGACTAATTTATTTGGGTTTTTGAATTACTTTTTATCGTTAATTATAATATATAATAAAATTACAATAACTAATTTAAGGTGTTTTATCAACAAATGCTATCGAAGTGTATACATGCTAGTGTTCTTCACTAAGTTTAGGGCTCCCAACATCCTGACTTGTTTAAAACACGAAATAGTAGACTATGTAATTTTATATTTTTTTAAATAATTTAAATTAATAGGTGTGTTATAAATATGAAATATAAAATAGTTAAACAGTCGTATACGTGTTTAATATTAATAAGTTATGATATTATATTTATTTATTCTTACATGTTTGTTTTTTTTAGTTGTAATGAAATCGGGCTGGAAAAAGAAGTTAAAAGTTGGGCTTTAATGCATAGTTAAAGGCTTCTTGGGCTTGTGAACAAGAGGAAGACAGTGGGCTTGGATCTCAATTACTGGATGGGCCCAGGAGCTGTGAATCAGTGGAAACTAGAGGTGAGTAAACCGGGTTTTTCAGAAACCGGAACCGGGAAGAAACCAGTTCCGGGTTTGGTCAACAAAAGTCAAGAACCAGGTCAGGTAGGAACCGGTTCCAATATGGTCGGGTTTTAGACTGGTTTTGCCAGGTTTTTATCAAGTTTTGGTCAGGTCAGGTTCGGGTTTTGACCGGCTAGAGGTGGAACCGGTTCTGGCGGGTCTTGGCCGGTTGTGGGAAGAAACTCAAACGTGGTTCGTACCTGCAGATTGGGTAGAACCAGTCCAGTCCTGGGTCGTTTACACCGGTCGGGTCCGGAACCTGGTTCAATGCCCAGCTCTTCAACACTTCCTTGAGTAAGGTTGAGAAGGGTTGTTTGCTTCAGATCACATATTCAGATGATTCATCATTCTCACCGCTTACCTCTAGCTACCTAGATTTTAGATTGTACAAACCTGCAACTCGTCGCTGCAGGTGAGCTTCTGGATTCATTTGTTCGGGTCCATATTTGTTCGGGTCAATAGTAGTTTTACAGCCTTAGAGATTGGCACCTAATAGCAAATTTTTGAGTTTGTAGATGTTCTCGTAATTTGGTTTTAGTTTGATGATTTCAGTTCGAGTTCTTGATTAATAAAATCGTTTCTCAGAATTGTCAAAAAAAAAAAAAACAAAGAACTCAACGGCTTTTATGCTATAGAATGTATGCTAGTTAGTCTTTTGACTATGTTGTACCCTAATATTGAAATTTAACTAGTGTCCTAATTTGCATCAAGGTCATGTAATGGTATATATGTTTGTTTAATCACAAATTACTTTTATATCATGTTTATGATATGAATTTGTAACCCATCACCATATGTTTCATAAATCATTTCGGGTTTAAAGTTTAACATGATGCAAAGTCTCCCCTTAAAGTTTATAAATTCTAACCATACCAAATAGGGGTGTTCATGGTTCGGTTCGAAACCGTGAAACCGCCCAAACCGGTTAACGGTTCGGTTTCACGGTTTTTTTTTTCAAGTTTCTATCGGTTAGTTTCAAATATTTCAAACCATAGCGAACGGTTTGGTTTACGGTTTGTAACAAAAACTAACCGCATAAAACCGGACCGGACCGGACCGTATAATTTATATTATAAATATATATATTAATATTTGTGTAAAATGTAAACTGGTAATTTATATTATATACATATGAACTAAATATAAACTGGTAATGTAGATAGATTGCAGCTAATGCCTTCAGTTTTTTATATATTCTGGCATCTTTTTGATTTATTTGGACTACCATGACTAACTATTTTGACAACTAGTTAACTTGATGTATTTGGCTAGTTATCTTAATGATATATTTCTCCATAGCTTGTTTTTAAATGTGACAGTGGACAAATTTTATTTAGATATGTTTAAGTTTTGCAAAGTATACACAAACCCAACATGTCCAAACCGTAAAACCAAACCGGAACCAAACCGTAACTAGTGGTTTGGTTCGGTTCGGTTTAAGAGTTCAACGGTTTGGTTTTGGTTTACAAGAATCAAAACCGTTAATAATGGTTTGGTTCACGGTTTGACCCAAAAACCGGACCGCGAACACCCCTAATACCAAATGTGTCTTTATGTCCAATGCAAAGCATAAAAGTAGAAATCTAAAGTATTGCCAAGATTCTACCCCAAAGATCTACCAATTCATACAACTTAAAAAAGGTTAATATTTGTAAATTTAGCATAATGGGGTCCAGAATACCAATAACAAAATGGCTTGAGAGTTATTGTTTCCTTCCTCTTCCTCTTTTCGGAGGCTGTGCTGCTTGTTCTTTCCCGGTGACTTCTGTTATATCAGCTGCACAAAATAATAGACAGTTATTGACAATTTTTTTTATTAATAAATAATAACTAGTGTGTTCAATATATGAGTACAATAGAGATAGTATTAAAAAAAACAAAAAAAGATGATAAGAGGAAGAGTAATACTTTCAGGCCCGCGAGCCATGAGTGTGAAGAACATGTTGTTAAGCTTCTCCATCTTTTTAGCATCTTGTGCCTGATCGGTTTTGAACTTCAGACACTACAATAAATTTATCCACAACAGTAGAACGATTAGGATTGTGCTATATCTCTAATGATCAAACATGCAGATAAAATATTAAGATTTTAAACATAAAAAATCAAAAGAAACGAGTTGCACAGGTTTAAAGTCGCCCAAAGTGAACTTATTGCATAATGAATAGAATCTCCTAAATCCTTTTATTAAAAAAAATTAGAATATTGTTGGAATAATATAATGTTTGAAACCAAATTCGACACACGACAGACTACTTACTGTAATGAAATATAACTTGGGCCAAAATCTAACCAAATTCAGAATCAAATATTATTTTTAGTTCAATTCCGCCTTCTTTAGAAGGTTCCCCTGACCAATAAAAACAGAGGAAAGAATGCTAATGTTGTCAATAAGGTAATTAATAGTTTGCAAAAAACTAACATAGAGTGTAAAGATTATTATTAAAATAAAAAATGGTGAGGCTATTTTGAATATGAACCAAGATTATCCCCATCTAATACATGTGATTTCATCTACAGTAGCTAGCTGTATATCGTGTTAGGAACTTAAATCCGTTGATTTGAACACGAACTTCAAAACGCAAAAAGGTCACCCTACTCTACCCGACCCCAAATGAACACAAGTATAGGAACAAACAACTATAATTTGAGTAGCATTTTCCTTTAAAATTCCAATCTTCATACAAGTTAGTTTCAAGCCAAAAGATTAAAGGTATCTCACGAGCGCGTAAATAAGCTTTTCATGTCTAAAAGATGTTACATATTTGTCAAAAAAAATGGCATATTCGTGATACACTATTTTAATGCCAATCTTGCAAAGCAGAAAAGAGAAGGCGTGATTTTCGTCAATGACTATAGTCACAGTGGCGAATCTAGAACATAATTTTAGGGGTAGCGTAAACATTTTTTTGATCGTACATTAATGAATTCTTTTTTACCCGTTTCGCGCGTATGGGTGGCTAGTTTCGCGTTTCGCGCATATGGGGGCCTGGTAACGCGTTTCGCGCTTCCCCAGCTTGATTACGCATTGCACGTACCGGCGTTAAATAACCTGTTTCGCGTGTACTGGCGCCCAGTTACCAGTGTCGCTGGTATGGTAATGCGTTTCGAGTGTACCGGCGCCCGGTAACACATTTCGCTCATACAACCACCTTGTTATGCGTTTCACGTGTCCCGGGCCTAGTTTAGCGTTACGCCCGTCTCCACGCCAGTCGCCAGGTCACCTGTTTAGCGCATACGGGTGCCTGGTTACGCATTTCGTACAGGCACACGATAACCCGTTTCATGCCTACCTTTACACGATTATTTAAGTTGGGCTTTAAAGTTTTAATTAAATGGTAGACTTTAATCATCTTGGTTTTTTAAACTTTGAAAGGTAAAGTTTTGGGCTTTTTATATTTTTTGAGGGGTCGCGTAACATAATTTTCAGGGGTTACTTCGCCGAAAAAATTGAGGGGTAGCGGGTGCTACCTCCTCCTTATAAGCTATGTCTGCCACTAACTATAGAGGTAGAACGCACCCTAGAAAATAGATCAACACGTGACACCACATGAGTTAACAGCCTTTTCGCACATCGGTTTAAACAGATGCGCGGGGAAGAAAACGGAACAGGGAAATAAAGGTGTTCAGGGTCATGTTTTGAGGTTTGTTAAACAACCTACGGGATGCGTAAATTATGATATAGAGGTTTATATGTAAAACAGATGAGTAAAATATGCAGTTCCTAGTTAAAAATAAAGCTTATTAAGTCGTAGATAGACGCACCTAGTGCTTTTTAAAACCAAGTTTTACACTAATCTTTCAATTATATATTAAACTCAACTATCAAAATATTTCTTTTCATTGTTGTGTTAGTCAGAAAAGATCACATTTTTGGGTACCTTGGACGAAATAACAATTATACAAACCAAGTTTTCAAACAAACACGATCGGTTTCCTGATAATTGGAACTCAATTTAATCCGTGGCAAAACAAATTTAGATGTAATTAAAAGTGCTTCCATTGTGCAATCAAAGTGTTTGTTTAGTATGATCTATGTATAGAGCAAATTAAAATAAAAGAAAAAAACCTGTTTGTCATCAGTGACCTTGAGGACCAATTTGCCATCAGAGTGTCTGTATTTCATCACATATCGAGTCTGTCATCCAAAATCAGATAACAATATTTAGATCGGAAATAATAATAATAATAATAATAATCGGAAGAGAATTGAGTGGGTACGTTTTGGGGGCTAGCACGGAACAACTGAACAGATCGTTCGACGAAATCATCCCACGATACAATGTACACCATTCTTCTTCCGATCGTTCGAATAACCACGGACGGACTAATCGAGAATCGGCGGCGATGATCCAAGTAGAGTTGGCAAGAATTTGGGGAATATTATTTATTATCCAGGGTTTAATTTGAGGGGAAGCGATCGGATCCGATCTTAACCGGGTATTATCCTGTAGGGTTTTCTTTATAAGTTATAACACATTATGGTTAGCTTATGCTATCTAGGGTTGTTTTTGTAATCACGGTTTCATGGGGTTTTGTCTTTTGCCTTTATATTATTCCAGATAGTTAAGCTTTATTTGTTGGTCGTTCAAAAAAAAAGTAACAAATGTCGTGACCTTAATTTGACGCAAACGGTGATAATGAAATTAGGAAGTAAGAAAGTTTGAGTCTATTTATTTGATGGAATGGTTACGCATTAAAGCAAGTCACATAGCATAGAAGAAGTGATTGGGTAATAAGATTATCGACAAAGATGTGAGAAGAAAATATACTCACTCATTCTTTCTTATTTCCCTTCAACACTCATCTGCTTCATTATGTCATGAGATATTTCACTTTGTTGGGTCGCAGTTACTGGGCTAATTTGGACTCGGGTCCAGCTCATAGCTAGGAACTAGGTCGTAAACTAGTTAAAATTACAAAACTACATTAAAAGAAATACAATATTTGCAATCTAAGATATAAATTTTGTCTTTATTTAAAACCCATGTACTATGAGGTTGAAAAAGATGGGGCAATGTATTACTTCGACTAACTTATGGTTTATATAGAAGGCAAATTATAGAGTTCAACATTTTCAACATGGATGCGGTGAAGACCTTGCTAGTAATCAAAGCAAATTCGCTTACTTGGGTGAAAAACATAGGCAATTTTAATGTATTAATATTTAATATATTTTTTTGTGTGGGCCTTTTTTAACGATCACAATGAACTTGTACTTGTGTATCATCTTTACTTCTCGAGTTCTCGTTGTAGATCATAAACGTATGCTATAATTAATTAATGCATACCGACTTTATCATCGTATTAAACATAACTTCAACGTAGATGCGTACACACGTGAATAATAATAGTGAACAATATCAAATTTTGTGTATTTTCATATGTATTGTCATATATAAAATACTTTTTTTTTGTTTCTACAAATTTGTTGATATTAATTTCACATACTCATAAAAAACATGTCTTCTTAATACTTTCTTCGTCCTATTATAAGCGTCCATATTTCTTTTTTTATTTGTTTCATTACAAGTGTCCACTTTCAAAATTTATTAGTCAATTTTCAAGCTTACCCTTAAATACACGCAACTAACATTAATAAACAATATTGATTGACCAACTTTTCAATGACATTATTGTCATTTGGTAAGAAAAAAAAGTAATCATTTAATCCACATTAAACTTTGAGTTTTTCAAACCTGAACATTTATAATGGAACGGAGGGAGTAGTAGTTTTAGCCCCCCATCGATGACTATGCATCGAAAGATTATGAAACTTAATAAAAAAATGTTTTTTTTAAACGGTGAAAATACCATATAAACAAAAAAACCAAAAAGACGCCAATAAAGAAATCACAAGTTATAGTTTAAAAAGGAAAAGCAGCAAACACCTCAATCTAACTATGACAAGTTGCAAATCTAAGCCATATTATCCAATTTTAGGTTGTAAGTTTGATCTCATCTACCATCTTCAAAGAGGGGCACGTATAATTTCTAAAAGCTAGCCTATTCCTTTTTTAAATCAACTAAATTAGCGAGCAAATTAAGGCATGCCTAAGCTTGGAACTCTGTTTAGGTTCCGACTTATAACTTATCCGAAGGTAGTTTTTAAGATCTAAGCAAATTCCAAAAAGCCATCAAAACGCTACACTGAAAAGAAAATGTGATCAATCGATTCAATCTCCTCATTGATCAGAACAAAAGTTTTGTAATAACATAATCTAGTAATGAATCATACACCAAATAAAACAATTCATCTTTAACAAAACTTAACGCCAAATAAAACAATTCATCTTTAACAAAACTTAATGACATACTTGACTATCATGAATCAATATAAGACGCGTTAAATACTCACTTAACCACCGTTAGCGATAACTATTTCCGTATGAAAATATTTAAGTACGAATACATAATGTGTTAAAATTTTATACCAACATATTGTATAGTATAAATACATGTAGCTTCAATATGAACCATTGGTGACAAAAAATAAAATAAAAAAGACATCCTAAAAACAGAAATCTAACCACCATTCCCGCCAATTCCTCTAATCCTCTTACTCCCCATCAAAACACATTAATCTCCATTTATTTAACACCTCCTCCCATCACCACTTCTTAATTGATAATCATATCCACCTTCTATTCTATCTTCGTTTCAGGATTAACTTCCAATATACCTGCCTCCCGCCCAAAATACATATATATAAAAAATGGCGAATTACGCCGCCGTACTGGCCCTCTTCTGCACAATCCTCTCAATCGTCGGCCCCGCCACTTGCCGCGCCACCACCGCCACCTCAACCAACTCCACCGCCCCCTCCCCTTCCCCCACCCCCTCCAACGGCTCTGAAACATTCGTCGTCAAAGGCAAAGTCTACTGCGACCCGTGCCGCATCCAATTCCCTACCAAAATCTCTTACCCCGTCCCCAACACGAAAGTCACCCTCCGTTGCCGCAAACGTGAGTCCGGATCCGAGACCTGCAAACACGAGGGGTCGAGCGACTCCAACGGGATGTACAGCATTACTGTTTCCGGGGACCATGAGGAGGAGATTTGTGATGTGCGGCTCACCGAGAGCCCGGATAAAAAGTGCCCCGAGGTGATGGATGATGAGAGCATTGCTCGGGTTTCGTTGACGGATAAGAATGGGGTGCGAGGGAAGAGTCGTGTGGCGAATCCTATCGGGTTTATGGTTAAGGAGATCGATCCGTGCTGCAAGGAGATACTTGCTGAGATTGGAATTATCGGAATATAAAAGGAATTAAATGTATTTTGAATTGATTTGAAAGTTTGTTGTTTGTATAGTGGATTTAATATATGCCTTTTCGAAGAAGTCTGTTCGTTTACACGCGGGTAGGCATGTTAATGACACATTGACACGATTAAAAACGGGTTGACTCGTTTATGGCACACATAGCAGGTTCAACTTATAGTGTTATTTAACTTGTTACGTTTGATTGCATCAAACATGTCTTTTCGTGTAATCTACTTGTTAACAAATATATATGTATGTGTTAATAAGGGTAAACAAATAACCGAATTAACTAAATCAAACAATTAACCGATGGTTCAGTTAACCTAAACAATCTGAACAATTTACCGTGAGATAAAACTTGAATCACAAAATACAGCATGAACAACAGATCCAAATAGGAATTGAACAAAATTCACTTAAAAGTTATAACCAAATATCAACTTATAATCTCATAAACTAATCAGCACAGCCAAGATCATTAGCCCGTTTCCCTCAATGTATCATTGCGATTCACAAACTCACTGGACCACAGCTAGAGCAGGAGCCTTCTTAGCATATGATATTTCCATGACAAATTCATGTGCAGATGAACCAACATTTGCGGTTATTGTGTCCGGGTGAGCCTGCAGCCATTGATCCATCAGATTACGTAGCTGCAGCGTGGGACCCACCGGCTGACCCATGCATCTCAGCTCAACCTTGAAATAACAAAACAAACAAAAACACATTTGTTTATATCTTTGTTTTCTACACATGATATAGAATGGCCCACAAAACCGAGTAATTTACCTCGTTTTCGCTTGGAAGTTGTAGTTTGTTCATCACCAGTTTTTGGATTATTGAAATTGGTACATTTCCATCACTGTAACAATATTATTAGAATACTGTTATATAAAGTGCTAAATATGATTATAGAAACTATATTATTAAAATAATTTTTGATAAAGTGATTCATGAGGTTTTTATGCATTTAAATACACTGTTTGACTAATTTGAACCTTTTCTATATTAGCTAAATAATTCTTTACATGTTTCACTTGACAGAAGTGCAACATAACCCAAATTATTCTGTTTATTATATGGGTCAATTATATGTTGTTTAAATTCTTGTTAGCGTTAATTACAATCTGAAATACAAATTTAAATCAGAAACCAGCTTCTTAAGCATCCAAATCACTTAACTTTTATGAGTTTTTTGGTAGGCATCCATTTTTCTTAAAGTTAGACAAACAGGATAACAAACCAGTATCAGACGGATAACTTGTTCATATCATTAACGCATATATGATATAATATATAGATAACTCACTTTAATTTAACATAGCGTCCCTCTATCTGGCGTAAGGGTTCACCTTCCCTGAAAAACATTTAAAGAAAATCAACAATAAAACAGGCATTTATTATTCACTCAAATCTATTTTAGAATGTGTGTGTGGGCCTGGTTGTGTAACAAGTCAAAAGGGTCATTTTGGTAGTGTTGACTTTGACTCGAAGCACTTTCTTTCACCTTTTTATCAACAAATAGCATGTCAAATATTGTTACAAAAATCATAGTTTTGCAATAATAATCTAACTTTTAAATAGAACGATTAAAAGGTTTTATGCATTCAAAACTAACGTTTTTCAACTTGTTCAACCCATTTGACCAGTTTTCACTCGTTAGGGCCCAAATTGAACAGTTCATATATTAACATGTCAAAATGGTCATTTTGGTAGTTTTGACTTTGACTAAAATTACGTTCTTTCACTTTTCTATTAACAAATAGTAAAAAAAAATCATATTTTCCAGTAATAATTAAACTTTTTAAATAGATGGATGCACAAGCTTATGTGTGTTAAACTAACGTTTTCAGCTTCTTCAACCCATTTGACCCTTTTCACTCGTTAGGGCCCAAACTGACTCGTTCATATATTATTAATGTGTCAAAAGGACCATTTTTGGTAACGTTGGCCTTGATTCAAAACATGTTTTCACTTTTTTATTAACAAATAGTGTCTCAAATATTATTATTACAAAAATCATGTTTTTCCGGCAATAATCTAACTTTTTAAATAAAATGGTTTAAAAGGTTTTATGCATTAAAAACTAACTTTTTTCAACCCATTTGGCCCGTTTTCACTAACTAGAGCCCAAATTGACATGTTCAAATGTTAACGGGTCAAAAAGGGTAATTTTGGTAGTGTTGACTTTGACTCAACAACACTTTTTTATTATAAAATACCATGCCAAAGATTTAAAAAAAATCATATTATTCCAGTAATAATCTAACTTGTTAAAATACTGATTTAGATGGTTTTTATGCAATAAAAACCAACTTTCACAATTTGTTCAACCCATTTGACCCGGTTTCACTCGTTAGGCCCACATTGACCCGTTTATATTAACGGATCAAAATTGCCACCTGTAACTACTTTAAAGATAAAGCAAAGTCCTCACTGTTCTACAAATGGCACCAGCTGGAACCAAATAGGATATGTTCTTTTCTCCAGGCCACCATTACTGCCGCCAGCAACCACCATCGTTTGGGCGGCAGCAACACCCGAATCCTCTAAATCGCCATCTTTCTTTTTGCGTTTTCTTCTTAACTTTTTAGGTTTTAACGAATCAGTAGCATCATCGGCCTCATGGCTATCATCTGGAATTTTAGATCTCTGTAACGCATCTTTTCCTTTCGATTTGGACACGTTTTAATCAACTTTTAACGTGTATGACGGTTCTGATTTGATAATAGGTCCTTGAGAAGCATGTTTTGATGATTTACTCCTGTTTGCTGCTTCCACTAGATCGTTCAATGGTTTCCAGTCAACTTTTTTGTCCCATGGTTGACCGTTTTCTTTTTCTTCACCAGTTGAAGAATTCTGCATGTTTGTTATTATCTTTCGTTAAATTTATTAATTAAGCACAAGATGGTGACTAATAGTTTTTGTAAGCATAGTAAAACACTAATTATTTATCAAACTGAAAAAAAATATTCACATAAGCGGTGAAGAGTCCAATCTAACGAAGCCAGTATTGACTTTACTAAAAAGTACCCATTTTTACTCGAACCCATTTGACCCTTTAAATGATGTATAATTTATGCATTATAACTTATATCTAACAAGTCAAATGGGCCAAGATTTTCTCATAGTGTGTTTCAACTATTACAATCTCATATATCATTTATGGAAAAAGATTAGATAACCATTTCATTAGAATAAGTTTGTAACTAAAGCACCCGTTTTGACACAAAAAGCTTTTGACCCTTTTACAATTGGTTAAAAGATGAAAATTTTATGGGTTACACTAAATCTCTAACAAGTCAAAACGAGTAAAGATATTCTCTACTGTATTTTAATAATTAATACCTTCTATACATTTATGAAAAAAATATTAGATAATAATTTTATTATAATAGTTTTGTAACTAAAGCACCCATTTTCATCCAAACCCATTGGGACACTTTTAAAAATCCGGGGTATACTTTCTCTCTATTAGTCAAACGGGTCAAGATTTTCTCTACTATATTTCAATGATTATAATCTCCTATATTATGTATGTAAAAATTTTAGATAACTGTTTCATTAGTATGGTTTTGTAACTAAAGAACTACTTTTTACCCAACCCTGTTTGACATGTTACATGACCCGCCCGATTTACCACGTGTAGACAAAATTATTGGTCATTTTACCTGCTTTGAGTTGCGTTTGATCCTATTTGAAGTCTCAGGTGAGCTGGAACTTTCTTGGCAATCATCCATGGAATCATCCTCTTTCTTGGCCCGTTTCTCAACAGAAAAACTTGGCCCGCGAGATTTCTTCCTTGAGTTGAATTTTGACCGTTTTCCGGTCAATGGGGTTTGTGTTGACACTCTTGGAGTGTTGACCACAAGTGATGAAAGTGATCTCTCTTTTTCGTCTTAAGGGTAGTGTAACTGAAGCCACTACTTCGGGGGCCTTCACTCGTCTCCGTTTGTTTGGGAATATTTTATCCCTCACATCTTGCAAATTATGATCCGCCCTGATTAATACAAAATAAATAAATAACAATGAACATTAAAGACAAATGCTTTATGCTTCATTCATGTTTAATGTATTACGTACCCTTTTAAGTTATTATAGTTTTTATAAAAACCCTCAAATTATCAACTACTTTGGTTTAAAGTAATCTGTACAGGTTCAATGTCAACATGATGATGTGGCAAATAATGTGCTTGTGTTTGGCCACATTAACTCGATATTCGGTTTTATTACAGAAACTTACTGCTGATATTCAAACCTGGTTGTAACCTCAAATTGCAATGACTAGGTTTAGATCATATGCATAGACCCCCTAGGTTTCACATGAAGATTTTATAGTCTTATAGTTTATTTGATATGCATGTAAAGATGCAAAATCATAGCCTTTATTCACACACCAATCTAATCAGATATTGCAAAAATAAATCCATCTTATAATCAATAACAATATTCCACTTTCTCTCAAACTATGTGAGTTTTACTACTGACTGTTAGAGCCATTTGACGTGCATTTTTTCATTATATGTACACACACACACATATATAGAGAGGGGGGGGGGACCTCAATTTCTCCAAAGGTACACATCCAAGATCAATCTTGCATATTGGACAACATTCAAGTTCTTCATCTGAAATTTTCTTACGGATACATTTCCTGCAGACTGGATTTTGTCCAAGAGGCAAAAGTAAATAACAATTCATAAAACCAAATAGGAGACAGGGAATCCAAACATGAATGGTACTATCATAAGTGAAACAGCAATAACGTACAACTTAATTGTCCATTTTAAACCCTTTACCTAAATTGAAATGTCCTCACACGCAAACAATAAGAAGGCATCATGCACTCATCTCTGTTTTCCAACAAAAATAAACAAAGACAACACCGACCTCTATCTTTAATCACATTTGCTTGTATAATTCAAAGTTTCAAATTCAAAACAAAAATTAGACAATATAAGAATCTTTTACTAGCTAATAGCCTAATACAATTTCGAACAGTCAATACTAAAAAGGATATATTCCAAAATTGGGGGAATTCAAAATCATGCATTTTTATTCAAACTCTAACTTCAAAACGCTCATAAAAACATGATAGTAAATACAAATTTCCCAACAACAATCACAAAAAAAAAAAAAAAACTTATGATAATCAGACCAATAAAGCAGGAAACTTGATCATTAGTGCATCAGTCAGTCAGCAATGTTTAGTTTATAGAGCATCTAACTAACCCTACTGAGACTGGAATTTGGGAATCATGTCTGAAATCACATATACCAATCGAACAAATTACACATGAAGACAGACAAGAACACAAAATCTATCTCTAACGTAGTGATTGACTATAATAAAGAAAGATGATGCATAAAACATATAACAACTCATATAACAGAATAATGAAACTCTCAATTAGTAAACACAAATTTCCCAACAACATACACAATACAAAACTTACGATATTCAGACCAATAAAGCAAGAAACTTGATCAATTACCATCAATCAATCAGCAATCTTAAGTTAACAGGATCCCTAACCCACCCTACTGAGATTCATAATCATGATAAATTACATAATAAAACTACAAAATAACATAAAATTCACCTCTAAAGTAGTGACTAAATGCTAAAGAAAGACGAAAAATATAACACATAACTACTCACATGTATGCAGACATTCAGGGATAGTAGTAGCATCTTTAAACAACTTATCACAAATAGGACATGTCATGCATGCCGCCAGCTCATCTCTCCGTACTTCCACCACCAAATTACTCGACATCTTCAACCTAGAATTTCGTCGAACACCTAGCGTGCATCTTCAAAACCACACCCAAAACCCACGTACGAAGTGCATGTTAACAACAATCTTTGGGGAAACACATGTACCTCACGTATGTCAACAATTACCTGCAATTAGAACAGCTGAAGCAACTGAAACTGAGTTAGATTAAGGCGGTAAAGATGGAATAGACGTAGAGACGATTATGGGTGTGTAAAGCGGCGTAGGTTGGATCTGAGGATATGGGTATGGAGATTGAGAGATTGAGAAGATGGGGTGTGTGTTATATGGGAAGATGTGACGTGGGTCAGTGGTGGATTTGGATATAAATGGTTGCTAGATCATCTGCCTGCAAATCGAAATCGAGAGGTTTAGTGAGAGAAAGTAGAGAGAAAGAGAGAGAAGCGACGAAGAGACTTTGCGAAATAGCATGGACCGGACGGTTCTTTTCAAGTATCATATAATTTTATTTTAATTCGTTTTAAAGTTGTATGGGGCTTGACTCCTTCGGAGTGTTCTCGGTTCGTAGTTTAAGGTTTTAGTTGGTGAAAAATTCTTATACAATACGTTTTTGATTGGAATAATTTGATTCTGAATAAAGTCGGCCTCGTTGCTTGGAGGATGGTTCTTGGATTGTTACCGACATTTGATGCATTGGCAGAAAGAAACATATGGGTTAGCTTGACACTTTGTCCGATATGTGGTGAGGCAGAGGAAACGGTTGAACACTTGTTCGTTTGATGTGGCTTGAAACGATGTGGACGTTAGTCTCTCAATGGTGCAAGATGTCCGATCTATATGTTTTTTTGCTTCCGGGACCTTTTGGAGTTGCATAAGTATTTCTCATTTTGGATGGAAAAGGCTAGAGTGTTTCACGTTATATGTTTGGTGGCGGTTTGGTGTTTGTGGAAGAAGAGAAACAAGTTGGTTCACTGTGGAAGTCTGATTCATGTCACAAGTTTGATGGAGGATATTAAAGTGTTAAGTTTCCTTTGGATAAAGAATAGATCATGGAGATTCGGGTGTACTTGGGAAGCTTAGCGTCGATTTTGGTTGTAGCGAGTGCTTGTGATTGACAGGGTTTGGGGGTTTCATACATTTTTGGAACAACATTTTGTTGGTTTTATTTATTTTGTTGGTGGTTATGCAGTTAATGCCAAAAAATAGCGGATATCGGTCAATGACCGATATCTGAGATATCGGTTATTGCGGTGGGATAGCGGTATATATATATATATAACACCAAAAGTTATCTAATAATAATACTTAAGTCTTAATACCAAAATCATAAAAGTCAATAGTTCAAAACACAAAGTAACAATATTTTTAATTTAAGACATGATTTAATCACTTAATCGAAAGCCATAAATATATAAGCATCAGCAGTGGCTGAAGAAACGGGTATCGGAGATGAGCATCAGCAGCGATTGAGGTATTTTTAGGGCAATAAGCTGACCGTTCAATAATAATCATAATGAAATTGGGCTATAGGCTTACAGTTTGGGCCAAAAAAAGTTACAATTGGGTCAAAAATATTAAACTGATAATCTCACCGCTATTTCCGATATATCGGTGGCCAAATATCGGCGAAATAGCGGTAAATAGCACCGCAAATATCGGAACTGCTATTTGGACCGATATTTCGACCGCTATTTTACCGCCGGACCGATAACCGCTATAGCACTGCTATAGCACCGCTATTGATAGCATAGGTTGGTGGTCTTTGTTTATTTGTATTGGTGTATTAGTGGGTCTAGCTACTTGCTAGTGTTTTTTCTAATAAAATTCAATTTGTTGGTCGTTCAAAAAAATTTTAAGAAATTATAATCTATTCAAAATAAAATGAAAGAAAGAAAAATATACCCTCTAAACCTAATCCCAAACCAATGCCCTGGCCATAGAAGTGAGATGTGTGTGTGAGACTAAGAGAGATCTTGTCGGTAACCTGTCAATCGCATTTGATGTTAAAGATGTCGACATGGACCAAATTCTCTATGTGGATCAGTAGTAACAAATAGTCTAATGCAGACTATGTTGGGGAAATAACCGGTTTACATTATGAAAAGTTGTAGACTACAGGTGTTCACCGTGCAAAACATCCATCACAGATGTTCAAACTGCATTTGGGCGTTAATCACATGGATACGAATTACACTTGAGTCTTAACTATAAAAATGTCATTAATGTCAAACTTCTTGCACTTTTAAGGGTAGGAATTCCACAAAAGCTCAAAGACTTCTAAGTTCTTCTAAACTTGTCATATAAAACATATGTGTGCTTCTAAATTTAACTTAGTTCGTACTATTAGAATCCTTCTGAACTTGGTTTCAGAGACATATTTGTCCTTTCGAACATCAAAATGCGATATTATCTATCAACTTAGCAATTAAGTGGAGAGAGAAGAAATTGGTTTAGGAAACGTGAAAAACTCACCGTTTAGAACAAAACTGGGTCGGGCTTTCATGTTTGAAGACATGCATAATTTCTAAGATTTTTGATCATTCGAACCACATGTACACCTCCCATTGTGCATGCATATGGGCTAGAGCAAAGCTTCCAACCTAAAAACTAGATCAAGATTTCTATATTCTTTTATGCAGGACAAGTTTTCACATAATTTCTCATAACACTTTTAGAATTTAAAATCAATCTGAATACCTATATGTCACTTGTCTTAACTTTATTTTGAACATTTCCTAGGTTAAAAGTAATTATATATATGTATGTATAGGACTATAGTCCGTGAATCAAACTTTTTATTGAATCTTAACAAGTCAATTGTTGAACTTTTCAATCTTATTGGATTCAAAATTAGTCAATATTTCAACTTATGCATTCATTCTTAGGCATAGACGACATCTCGTATGCCTAGGTATAATCCGATTCGTGACAAGTTAGTGTGAAAGAGCTAGTAAATAAAAAGTCGTTTGAAAGCATTAATGTGAACACAGTCTCTAATAATTACCCAAAAGAGTTATGTTTTTTTCGGTGATTAAAGTACATCCAATAATTAATATGATTAAGTTTACTTTGCTTTTCATTTAAATACTTAAAAGTACTTTTTATTAGGAAAGTGAAAGATGAAGTTTATTTTTCTGCTTCTAAGACAAATACGGGGAGCCGATTTCATTTTGGAGTTTTATCTCAGGTACACCTAAAGGTTTCTTTTGCTTGAAATCACGAGATCGAATCCCACTAATGTGTCTTATTCCGGGTTTAAGTCTGAGTGAAGCGTCACTAGGTGATTGGTGGCGCTATAGTATGCGATGCAATGGCGTTTATTGTTCCTTTCCAGATGCATAATTCGAGTGCGTGTGAGAAATCCATTGCTTCAAAGGAATTGGAGGAAAAATGCATGATGTTGTTGTCGAAATAGAGGCAGGTAGCGGATGCCATGACAGTTGAGATGCATGTTGGAGTCGCATTTGAAGATGGTGGCTAATTGAAGACGTGAAGGCGGAGGGACTGAATGATCAAGTGACAATAGTGATCAAAATCACAATTTGTAAAACACGCCCGCCTATATAACATAATGAAAAAACATAATTGTATACAAAACGTGGTGATAAAACACAATGATAACATAAATGAAAAAACACAGTGGACAATAGTACCTTCAACACCCGTTTATGTTGATAAAATTCACTCATTTAATTTTACCTATCTATTATACTATCTAGTATTTAAGATTCTTTCTTAGCCTTCGTATAAAAAATAAACTTTCTATTTTACCTTAACCCTTATTTAAATACTTAAAATATTCTTGTATTACATAAAATAAGTGGAGTTGTACATCCATATGGAGTTTGTTTTTCTGCTTTTATGTTAAACATGGAAATGAAGTAACCAGAATTAACTTGTAGTTAGTAGGGCTTTAAACGAACCGAACGAACACGAACAAGGCCTTGTTCGTGTTCGTTCGTTAAGGAAATAATGTGTTCACGAACGGTTCATGAACACTTACCGAACGAGATTTTGTGTTCGTGTTCGTTCATTAAGGAAATTAATGTGTTCACGAACATAAACGAACACAAATAAAATCGGCATATCCTAGAGATTAAAAATGATGTATTCATCAATGTAAATAATGAAAACATGTACACGAATTGAACGAACACAAACAAGGGCATGTTCGTGTTTGTTCATTTAACATTAAACGAACACGAACACTTAATCGAACAAATATTTATGTTTATGTTCGTTTATTTAAAAATGGACATTTGTGTTCGTTTGTTTAAAATCTAAACGAATATAATTGAACAAAGATAAATGAACATATATGAACACAAACAAACATAATAAACATAAATGAAAACACTTAACTGAAGAAAAATTAACAAATATAAAACTTTTAGTAGATGACTCATCCAAACAATATTTAATTATTTTTTATTAATACATAAACAAACATAAATAAACAGATCGACAATAACAAACATAAATAAACTAACATAAACGAACGTTCATGAACATAAATGAACGAACGAAACATGTGTTCATGTTCGTTCGTTTAATTAAACGAACACAAACTTTTTGTTCATGTTCGTTCGTTTATTAAATAAACGAACATAAACGAACTTCCCGACGAACAATTCACGAACAGTTCACCGAACGTTCACTTCGTTTACAGGCCTAGTAGTTAGTGTTGGGTCAATTGTTGTTTGGCCCAAGTGCAAGGACCAAACCCAATAATTAGGTTTTATTATATCTGGTAATGTCTTAGCTAACAAGTTAGGGTTAGTCTATATAAACCGAGTTATGGTTAGACATTAGAAAGTGTGAGTTTGGTGTAACCGAGTTATGGTTCATCAAGAGTCAAACCGAGCTAGGGTTTGGGGTTTGTAATCAGTTTTTTGAGTTATATTTTCTTATTAATATAAACGAGAATTAGTCGTTTAATTCGTGTGTTGATTATCGATACGGGACTTGAATTGGTATCAGAGCCAAGTTCAAGATTTCGATAATCGGATCAAGGTTGCTCGTGCGGCAGCAACTCGGAAACAAGAGGTTTCCGATTGAGGATCCGAGGTTGCGGTTCATCCTGTCTGGCGGTAGCGATCGAAAGAACTAGAGGGTTCCTCTTATCGGATTTAGCAAGAGGTCTACCGCGTGAGATCTCCTGTTTTGTGGCGTGATATTTTTATTTCCGAATCGTATATGTGCGCTAAAGAAAGATAAAGGTCATCAAAGTCAAAAAGTAAGTTTGTGGACAATATTGTTCGCGCAGGTTAAAAAAAAGGAGTAAAGGTTCACGTTGAAGTAAAGTGGTATTTTATTTTTGAGATTAATTAACTTTTGTGGGTATGATCTAAGTCGTGATCATTCATCGGTCGGTTCTGAAAAAGGGTTCAGGACTGATTGGTTTGTATTTGTTCCAACGAAGTGGAGCAAGGGGGTTCAACAACGTCAATGGCAAGTGACAAAGAAGAGTCGATAATCCAACCCAAAGCGAGTGGGGGGATATCGTTACAGGTTCCAAAGCTGAATGGAACTAATTACATCACATGGGCGATTGTGGTGGAAGCGATCTTAGATGATCAAGAGTTATGGGAAGTTGTTCAACCGAATGAGGGTGCGGTTATTGATGCGAAGAAGAATAAAACGGCAAGGCCGTTTTTGTTCCAAGTTATGGAAGGTAGTATTCTTCTTCAGGTTTCTCAATACAAGAATGCTCGGGATATATGGACGGCTTTGAAGGCACAGTTTGTTGGGGCCAAGCGAGTCCAAAAGGCTCGACTACTAACGTTGAAAATTGAATTTGAGAAACTCAAGATGCTGTTGGAAGACTTAAGGCGTTTGAAGAACGTCTACGAGGGAAAGAACGCGCTTCAAATTCTCAAGGTCAGTTACTTTTCAATCGGACAGGAAGTAATTACAAAGGTAAGTCGTATGATCAGTCCGGTAGCCGAGGTAAGGGTTGGCCGAGTTCACGGGGACGTGGAAAAGGCTGGGAAACCGGAGGTCAAGACCGAGAGGATGAGGATCAAGATGGTTGTGAAAACCGAGATGGTTAACATCGTGGGTCAAGGTATACGGGTCAAAGAAAGGATAGTCAATGGAGAAGGAAGGATATGTCACAGGTTCAGTGTTACCGGTGTGATGAGTTCGGCCACTTTGCGTCTACATGTCCGGAACGTATGAAGAAAAAGGAAGAATCTAGTTTGAACAAAATTGATGATTTTGATCCAAGTTTGTTTATGATTAAAGGCGATCAGAAAACGGTTTTTCTGAATGAAGATGGTGTGATTTCAAAGCGTTTTGAAACCGAGCCGATGGAGAAAGATGTTTGGTATCTCGACAACGGAGCATCGAATCACATGACGGGTAATAAATCGTATTTTTATGAATTGAATGAACAAGTAACAAGAACGGTGAAGTTCGGAGATAAATCTTGTATTGATATTCGGGGAAAAGGGTCGATCTTAATTGAAGGAAAAACGGGGGAGCAACGTTTGTTGACCGATGTCTACTACATCCCGAGCTTACAGTGTAATATCATAAGTCTTGGTCAAGCAACGTAAGGTGGATGCGAGATTTACGTGAAACATGATTTGCTAACCATTAAAGATGATACAGGTAAGCTTTTGATGAAGATGACAAGGACCAAGAATCGATTGTACAAGATCAGTCTCAAGATAACAAGTCCCGGTAAACGAGCTATCATTGGAATGAAGAATTTTGTAGGTAGGGATCTTCAAAGTATTAGACTGAAAGAAGACAAGCCGGTTACGAGTCAGATTCTAATCAAAGATCCAAGTTTCAAAATTCAAAGTCCAAAGAAGAGTGTTCCGGAAACTAAACGCGTGGTCAAGAAAGTGATTCATGTCCAAGGGAAGGCGTCTAATGATCAAACGAAGCAAGTGTGTCTTCTAGCCAAGTGGAGTCTAAAGAACATTGCAAGAGATCATGAAAAGCCTTGGGAGAATCAAGAGAATGATGACAAGCGTGAAGTTGAAGACCCGCCAATTTCGAGTAGGAAATTAGGGGGTGAGTCGAGTGACTCGGGTACAACAATTGCGAGGGTGATTGTTGGGTCAATTGTTGTTTGACCCAAGTGCAAGGCCCAACCCAATAATTAGGTTTTATTATATCTGGTAATGTCTTAGCTAACAAGTTAGGGTTAGTCTATATAAACCGAGTTATGGTTAGACATTAGAAAGTGTGAGTTTGGTGTAACCGAGTTAGGGTTCATCAAGAGTCAAATCGAGTTATGGTTTGGGGTTTGTAATCAGTTTTTTGAGTTATATTTTCTGATTAATATAAACGAGAGTTAGTCGTTTAATTCGTGTGTTGATTATCGATACGGGACTTGAGTTAGTGTTTGATTTAAGGGATGCTGATCTCTTTTTTGGCTTTTTCGGGTGCTTGAGTATGGTGGTTTTTGTTTGTATTGACTTGTAGTTAATTAGTGTGTGATATTAATATTTTGTAAAATTAACTTTAACCCACAAGCTCTTTTAGGTCGATGTGTAAGAGAGAGATGAAATGGAATGACACCACCCACAAAGATACTATGAAAACTTCTTCTTTATGGAAGGGATCATGGATCATGGGTGATACTTGATTGTGGTGTTGATAGGGTACTTTAATAGTTCTTTTTTAATAAGTATATTTGATAAACTAACTGAATTACAATAAGGTTACGCCTATATCCCAATTTGATTTGCTGAAAACTTTTCTAACCATAAAGTGAACAAAAAGGCAATCATCACTTCCAATTTTCAAAGATTGGGAGAAGTGCATATCGATAACCTAAATCAAACCTAGTTTCCATGGGATTTACATGTTTAATCATATATGATGTGTGAATCTATGTACGTGTTGTGGTGCGTATATTCTGTTTACAAGGTTTCGTCTTGATCGCTCTCAAATCAATTGCAATAATCAACTTTTGATTCATGATAAAGTCTAAAATTTCATGCGAGCATTCAAATCATCATGCAACAAACATATTGCAAATCTTCGGGTTAGTCAGATTTACCCAATTTTGATTTTCCACACCTATAATCGGAACCGAATACCCCCAATGTTTCCTAATCCAAACCCAAACGAAAACCACAAACATGTGAGTCAGTTTAATTGTATTGTTGGACTTTCAATTCTTAAATTTATAAACTAATTATATGTGGAATTTTGAAACAAAGATAAAATGTGTCAAGTCATTGAATTAGATAAATTTATCTGATTTTAAGACTTATGATTATTTAGTATTAATACTATTGGCATTAAATTAACTGTTTTGTTTTTTTTTAATAAATAAAAAGCATTACTATTTTTTAAATGATTTTGTAAAAAACTAACATTTGTTATCTTCATTTTCAAGCCTTTTATTTATTTTTGTTTTGTCTTTTTAGTATCAAATCATTCTTTAAAATAAACTTTTTATATATTATTTAAACTATTATGATATAATCAAAATTTTAAGGACAACGAAAGACAAAAAAGAGTCAGTTTTTTATTTTTAGTTTTCCTAAGCTACGTTTGGATTATTTCTTTTTCAGAATATACCAATATAGTGGCAATACTATTTTATAATTATAATAATATCCTGCGGAAATATAGCAACAACAAATAAAAAGGCGAGGTCAACAAATTATTTATAATATTAACACATCATTTAATATTAATGCTTAAAAAAGTTATATTGGAATTTTGTGAAAGAAAAATTAAAACTTGAAACTTATTATATGTGTTAATATGTGATTTTTGTACTTTACATATAAACTAGGAATTTACCCGGCGCACTGCGCCGGGCCACTCGGTAAAATCTGGGTGTTGGTCAAACTCAAACGTTGTCGGTCTCGAGCGTTGAGATGATAAGTCGACGTAAATTCATTCGGTTTCTTACGATACCATAACTAAAACAAAAATGGCAGTTGGTGAGTTTTCGTTACGGTGGTACTGGAACTAAAACAAAAGGCAGTGACTTTGCGCGGACTTGATCGGTTTCTTTCTCGTTCGTTACGGTACCGAAACTAAAACAAAAAAACCAAATGGCATCAAAAACCCTAGCATTGTCAGTGTCGAACGTTGATGTAGAGAGTTTACATGAATTCAGTCTGTTTTCGTTAAGTAAGCAAAAATTGACGTTATGACGGTTCTTGTTACGTTCGATATGCTACCAATACTAAAAAAGAAAATCAAAACGGGTGCGACATCGACCGGTATAAAAAAACAATTAAAAAGTTAACTTGTAGAAAACCAAAAAATAAATACTAACAAAAACTTAAAATTATTCTTGTTGCAAATAGAAAAGAAAATACAATAAAAAAAAGTCAAATTGCAAAAATAAATAAATAAATAAACAACAAAAAAAACCTTGAAATCCATCTTGTGGCATCGACCGTCTGTTTTACTATATAGAATATATAATATCGACATAAAGAGATATGTTCAAATGTTAAGCCTTTTTTCAATCCGGCAACTACGTTGAGCATGCTACCCTACGTACCTCACATGCTACACAAGCCAGAGGCGTAGATAGCTTTTAGGGAACGAGTTTGGTCGAACCCATATAAATATCTATTTTAGTGATATGATATATTTATGTATTTTGACATCACATACGTAGAAATTTCAACATCGAACCCATAGAAAACCCAAACTTAAGTGACAGACAATCGATTGTTCGCTCATCGAAATTTTTCGAACCCGTAAAAAAAATCTGACTACGCCACTGACACAAACTAAGAACATGAACCAATTGCCCTGCCTTAAAAGAAGACATGAAGGACATACGTAGAAGGCTAATGAGAGAAAGTGCTACACGATTGACATATAAGCAAACATTAATAGCACATCTATAATAATCGAAGTTTTATATAATTAGCAAAAACAAAAGTGGGTTGTTAACCAAAAAAATAACTCTACAATTTTTTTACTTATTAATCTATATCACTTTTGAAGAGGTATGTACCCGCCTCAACACCGAGCGAGGCGGGTCAACCCACAAGATATAGACAAGAGGCTTGAAATCAAGACATTATGAAGGCACAAAGCCAAAACCTATTCGCATGGCGCATATCACATATGCTCACGCATATCACATATGCTCATGCATCACATGCTCAGGCATCACATGCTCAGGCATCACATATGCTCAGGCATCACATATGCTCACGCATATCACATCTGCGCGTGGCGCATCCGCGCGTGGCGCATATCACATGCTTGTGCATATCACATCTGCCCGTGAGAATAAAGAGAAGACCTCGCGCATCCTCAGGATGGGCGCATATCACACATGCACATAATCAACCTCGTCCTTATCCAAATCAGGATTAGGGCAACCTTGATTGTGCACGTCAGACAACCTTCCAGAAGGTATCTTTTTAAGGAATAAGAATATGCTGATGTTGACAGCTGCCAATGAAAGGTGGACAACTCAGCAAAACCCATGTGCTACCACGTGATTATAACCAATGAAAAAGCACCAGGTGTCCCAAGGACACGTGGCGCAAGGCAATTGGAGGAGGCCAACAAGGCCTTAATTAGGTCTGAGCCCAATCATGGGAAACCCTAGCACTATAAATACCACATCAACTCCACAAGGAGGAGGAGATCCAAACACACACAATTACAGAGTATTCAGCTATTAAGCAATGCACTCCACTTTCCTTACTCTCATATTATTATCTTCTCCTACAAACACTTATTCTCACACCGGAGGGTTACCCCAAAGAGGACCCCTCTGTCCCTTTCTGAGGGGTAAGTTTACGGTGCTGTTCATTTTGTAGGTGGAAGAACCCAGATCCCAGAGATCCATCGGTGAAATAGCATAATCACACCCGAGGAAAGTAGATCGTCTACAGTGAGTCGATCCACGTTTCTTCATTGGCGCCATCACCTGTTACAACGGCAACAAGATCTCATCAGATCTCTAAAAAAAAAAAAATTTTCACCATGGTTTCTGGCGTTCGTAACGTTGATCAAGTTCTGGAGGATATTGAACGTGAGGATGTTAATGAGGGACAGCAGTTTCTGAGGGTGCCGCGTGATTCTACGCGCGCCACCAGTAACCGTCCCTTCATCACAACTCCTCATGGCCAGACTGAAACTCCTCCAGACGATCTCACGTTACAAAATCTTACCGGCGCGAAACAAAAAGGACCAATGGGTCCAGAAGATGAAACCAATGACCCCAAAGAATGGCTCATAAACGAGCAACGACGTCTAATGGACAAGTACAATGAGCTGGTCAAACACAAAAAGTCAGCCGACTTAACACAAAGGCTAGCGTTTGACAAGCAAAACGTTCATGGAACAAAAAGGGCGCGCGCGCCGGAAGATGGTCATTCTGTTCACACTGCACACACTGAGTTTAGTGATGAAGAAGTGCACAGCATGAGGAAGACACGAGATACTCATGCAGGAGGCTCACAGCTCCGCGCGCACGTGAACATGGCGCCTGGAGCCAAAGCCGATCTGGATCTGCACATACCGTACAGCCCACCAGTTAGAGGGCAAGTGGACGTAACCACACCGTACAGGCCAGCCATCTTGGTGAAACATTCAAAGTTCACTGAGCGCATCGCGAAGGCCCCCATTCAGCACAAAACCAAGATGCCAAGTGGTTTGGGCAAATATGACGGCACAACAGATCCAGACGATTTCTTACAAGGTTTTTACAACACTGGAAACCTAGAAAGCTGGACGATGCCAACATGGTGTCACATGTTTGCTCGCTGCCTCACGGGCGCGGCGCGTGTCTGGTTCGAGAGCTTGCCGACTGGGCAAATCGATGGGTTCGAGGAACTATTGGAAAAGTTCCAAGCCCACTTCATACAGCAGCGCAGACACACGCGCGACCCTGATGACATCATGCACTGCGTGCGCAGGAATGATGAAACGATTGAAGACTACATAACTCGTTTCAATCAGGAGTCTGGCAATCGGAGGTATCACTGAGCAACTCTTGCGCGTGGCCTTTATACAAGGCGCGCGCAGTGATCAACTCCGCCGAGCTCTCGTAAGCAGAGATGGCATGCCAACCACTTGGGCCAAACTAATGGAAGCATCGCGAGTCTTCGCGAGAAATGAAAAACAAATTGCCCAAGATAGGGCAAGAGAAAGAGCGCATCAAGCTGAGACACCGCGCAGCAACGAAAGAAGGGGCAAACAGAACTCTGTATGGTCCAGGTTGCAACCAACCAGTTTTTCTTCAGCAGAAAAGCAGGCGCAACCAAGCTCACCCCAGCCCCAAAAAGACGTTCGTAATCGCGGGGAGGGTGACAAGAGGGAAGGCGGCAGAGATCCTAACAGACCTCTGCCAAGAATATGGACTCCCCTCACTAAAACGCCTTCACAGGTGTTAAGCACTGAGAATGTCCAATTCAAAAGCCCCAAGCCACTACACTACAAGGGACCATCAGACAGTGGCAAGTACTGTGAGTTTCACAAGTCCACCGGACACAACACTGATGCATGCCACCACTTGAAGGATGCAATTGAAAAAGATGTGAAATCAAGCAAGCTGGCTCACCTGGTGAAAAACTCAAGACCAGAAAATGAACAACCAGAAAGAGCCTCAGCCAGCAAAAAGTACAAAAGAATCTGTGTAGCCGAGGGAGGAAGGCAAGGGCAAATATCAAGAAAGAGAAGCGCGCAAATCCAAGGAGATTGGCGCGAGAAACAAGTCATCTTCCCAAGAATCAGGGGAGGCCCTTCCATCAGCAGTCCTCTTGTCATCACTACACACATTGCTCATTATGAAGTGTCAAAAGTCCTGGTGGACACTGGCAGCGAATCAGACATCATGTATGAGCAATGTTTCAGGAAACTGGATCCGGCAGACCAAGCAAGGCTTGAAATTGTGAATGCACCAATCTCTGGTGTTTCGAATGAAATCATTCATCCCCTAGGTCAAATACAATTTGAACTAACCATGGGGGATGAAAAACACAAGCGAGCCGAAATTGTCAACTTCTTGGTCTTGCCCACCACTTCTTGCCACAATATGATCTTGGGTAGGGGAACGATTGCCCAATTCAATGCCATACCGTCGCCAGCGCACGGCGCGTTAGGGTTCCCAACACCAACAGGTGTAACTTTTGTATACCGAGATCATTTGTGTGCAGTGACAAGTACTCCGCGGGAAGGGAGAATGAAACTTCCAATGGCAGACAACGCGCCAGAGGAATGGATTCTCAACCCCAAATTCCCGGAGCAGACAATCACAATTGGCGCTACGATATCAGACGACACGAGGTTGAGAATGAAAAGATTGCTCACAGCATATATGTCGGTCTTCGCGTGGCAACACTCTGATATGACTGGGGTTCCGCTAGACCTGGCGCAACATTCTCTCAACACGTTCAAGTCTGTAGAGCCAATTGCTCAAAAGAAGAGAGTCATGGGGGATGAGAAGGCGAGGGCCATGAATGAGCAGGTTGAGGATCTATTGCGCGCAAACATCATCCGCCCGATACGATACCAGACATGGGTAGCCAATCCTGTAATGGTAAAGAAAAGTAACGGGTCGTGGAGAATGTGCATTGACTTCAAGGACCTCAACAAAGCGTGCCCAAAAGATTGTTACCCCCTCCCAAACATCGACGCAAAGGTGGACTCCGTGGCGCCATTCAAGCTCAAATGTTTCCTGGATGCCTACAAGGGCTATCACCAGATTCAAATGGCACCACAAGAAGAGGACAAGACCGCCTTCAGAACCGACAAGGGTGTTTTTTGTTACACAAAAATGCCCTTTGGTTTGAAGAATGCGGGAGCCACCTACCAAAGACTTATGGATGCCGTTTTCAGCGAGCAGATTGGAAGAAACCTAGAAGTCTATGTGGATGATTTGGTGATCAAAAGCAGGGAGGAAAAACAAATGCTCAAAGACATCGAAGAAACCCTTGGGCGCCTAAAGGAAGTTAACTTGAAGCTCAATCCGAGCAAATGCACTTTCGGCGTACAAGAGGGAAAATTTCTAGGTGTAATGGTCACCAAGGACGGTTTCAAGGTGAACCCTGAGAAGGTGGAGGCCATCCTTGACATGCCCTCGCCATCCACCATGAAAGAAGTCCAGAAGCTGAATGGTAGATTGGTTTCAATCAACAGGTTCCTAGCGAACCATGCAAGCAAATCTACCCCATTTGTCAACACATTGAGAAATTGCTTAAAGAAAAGCCAATTCAAATGGACTCCTGAGGCCGAGTAAGCTTTCAGTGAGATAAAAGAGTGTTTGATAAATCTGCCCGCGCTCACAGCTCCACTTCCTGGTGAAATCTTGACATTGTACCTATCAGCAGGAGAGCGCGCCATCGGCGCAGTATTGTTGGTGGATCGCAAGGGAATCCAAACGCCAATATACTATGTGAGTCGGGTGCTGACAGATCCTGAGACGCGCTACTCCATCATGGAAAAGTTAGTTTTGTCACTAACACACGCGTCGCGCAAGCTTCATAGATACTTCAATGGTCATCCTATTGAAGTTCTGACTGGTTACAACATCCAGCAAGTCTTGCGGCGTCCCGCGCTCTCAGGAAGGCTGACAAAGTGGGCGCTGGAATTGGGAGAACACACGATCGCCTATAAGCCCCGTCCAGCGATAAAGGGACAAGTCTTGGCTGATTTCATTGCAGAAGTCCCCGAAGGAAAAATTGAAGAGGCTCAGCGCGAGGTAGACCCTCCGCGAGCCAATGATGAAGAAAATGTTTGGAGATTATTCACCGACGGAGCGTCAAACAACGAAGGATCCGGCGCAGGCCTCAAGCTGGTGGATCCAGAGAATCAGGAATATACTTACGCCATCAGGTTGGACTTCAAGAGCACCAACAATGAAGCTGAGTATGAAGCCTTGTTGGCTGGCCTGCGCATCGCGCACAAATTCGGAGTTAAAAAGCTAGAGGCCCATGTTGATTCATACTTGGTAGCTGCACAGGTCAATGGCCTTTATGATGCCAAGGAGAACACCATGCCTCTATATCTAGAGCAGGCGAAAAAGCTCATCGAGCAATTTGACTGCTTCAGAATCATTCATATTCCGCGCAGTGAAAACAAATCTGCTGACGCGCTGAGTAAGATGGCATCAACCAGCTTCGATCACTTTGGCAAAGATGTCAGGGTAGAAGTAATGAGCAACCCGTCGGTGGTGGCGAAGTCTGTCCTTGTAACTCATACAACCCCTTCATCATGGATAACTCCAATAATGGAATTCTTGGAGGGAAAAGTACCGGACGATCGCGCACAGGCGAGGAAGATAAGACACAAGTCGCAGAACTATGAACTGCTTGATGGTACACTATATCGACGCTCTTATCTTGGACCGCTCATGAAATGCCTTGATGCTGAGGAAGCAAGCTATGTGATCAGAGAGATACATGAAGGAATTTGTGGAATACATGCTGGCCCGCGCATGGTTGTTACCAAGGCAATGAGCGCAGGTTACTATTGGCCAGGCATGTACTTGGACGCTTTAAAAGAGATCCAAAAATGCAAAGCATGTCAGAGCTATGCGCCAAACACCATGCGGCCAAAGAACAACTTGATTCCGGTGACCTCCGCGTGGCCTTTCCACAAATGGGCAATCGATATTGTGGGTCCCCTACCGCAAGCGCAAGGACGAGTAAAATTTTTGGTAGTGGCAGTAGACTATTTTACAAAATGGGTTGAAGCCAAGCCACTAGCAAAAATCACAGCCGAAGCGATGAAGCAGTTTATCTGGAGCCACATCATATGCCGTTTTGGCTTGCCCATGGAAATTGTGAGTGATAATGGCAAGCAATTCACTGACAAGAAGATATCCAGCTGGCTCAAGGAATTGCGCATCAACCAAATTTTCACTTCAGTGTACCACCCTCAGGGGAATGGCCAAGTGGAACGCGCGAACCAAAGCTTGCTGAATGGGCTGAAGAAAAGGTTAGAGGGAGAATCCCATTCTTGGGTTGACGAGCTACCTAATGTCCTGTGGGCGCACAGGACATTAAGCAAAACCAGCAATGGCGAATCCCCGTTCAGCCTAACCTATGGAACGGAGGCAATGATTCCAGCAGAAATTGGATGCCCATCCCATAGAGTGCTCATGATGAGCAAGATTGATAACGAGCGCGAAAGAAGGTTGGATCTCAACTTACTTGAAGGGCGCAGAGAGGCGGCTATCATCAGTGAAGCCAAATACAAGAAAAAACTGGAAAAATATTACAACCAGTGTGTGAAAGAATGCCACTTCAAGAAAAATGATTTTGTCCTTCGAAACAATGAAGCTAGCCGCGCGATACCCCCGGGAAAAATGTCCCCCAATTGGGAGGGACCTTATCAAGTCTCGGAAGAATTGGGAAAAGGCGCATACGCTTTAAAAGATTTGAATGGAAAGAAGATCCCGCGCGCATGGAACGCGGCACAGCTTAGAAAATGTTTCATGTAAAAAATGTCAAGTTTGTAATCAAGGCTTTTTAAGCCATTATGAATAATGATACACGCTATCTTCTCTTAATGTGGATTCTATTACCTTTTGCATACATGTTTCACACTTCCCTTTATTAATTTTGAGCAATATGACAACATTGTATTGACATCAAAACGAAATAAAAACGAAGTAAAACATACATGTGCGAGCTTCAAGCTCAAAAGCGTTAACGAGTCTTAACTCTAAAACGTCAGGGCCTTAGCCCAATTCTATTACCTTTTGCATACATGTTTCACACTTCCCTTTATTAATTTTGAGCAATATGACAACATTGTATTGACATCAAAACGAAATAAAACGAAGTAAAACATACATGCGCGAGCTTCAAGCTCAAACGCGTTAATGAGTCTTAACTCTAAAACGTCAGGGCCTTAGCCCAATAATATGAGCCTTAGCTCAGGGCCTTAGCCCAATAATGTGAGCCTTAGCTCAAATCACTCACAACATCCATCCTACATGCTGCGCAGCCTGACCATAAAAATACCTAAGCACAACTAAGGCAAAGCAAATGCCAAAACATAGTTGTTAAGGTCTCAGGTCGAGGTCGCGCATGAAATTGTAATGGATATCTGAGCAATGAGTTAACTTACATAAGCCGTCAACTTGGATAACGGGCTCAGTCGCACTGTCAGCCCACCTCCTGCTCATACCAACCCCCACCAGCGCCTCCTCGCAAATTTTCTTGGCGGGGGATGGTTCGGCAGTCAACTTTTTAACCCAGGCGCTGTAACACCCCGACCGATGGCGGATTATAAATCGGGGCGCCACGTATTGTTTCATTACTCGTGACACTATTTGAGTGTCAATATTTAATAAATACGTTTTCATTGCGCACGCGCAGAACACAATTTCAATAAGGTAACATAAATCATACATCATATCATAACTCAAAATATTCAACTAACATAATTTGTCTTGTTACATTTTAATCTAGGTCCAAAGAAAAAGAAAACATCCTATGTGTTCTCGAGATTCCAAAAGCAGCTACAGCAAACCTGAACATGTGTTAAAATAAAAACGTCAACACTTGCGTGTCGGTGAGAAATCAAGTTTAATAGATATCAATAGATAATAACAAACACTGCGCGCAAACATGTGCATAACTGGGGTTTAACATAGGGTGTAATCAGATTGTGACCAAGCCTTAGATCATAGCTCATAGTTCAATCCGTGCTCCCAATTGAGCACAAAAACAAGAAATCATACGTGCATGTGTAAGTAAAACAAGAAAACCGTAAACGATAGGTCTCCCGTGTTCATCTAATGGATCCATGAAAACTGCGGAATAGGCCGTCAAAGCGGTTAATGAGTCACACATACAAATAAACAGCCAAGTAAACGTCCATAACACATGGGGTTTTGCGCACATAAGTTTCATAAACAAGTTTAAGACTCAAGTTGTACGAACACATGAACATCCCAAAACGTTAAAAATAAAAGGGGATTAGGTACGAGATTACTCACTTGTAAACGGCGCGATGAAAGATAATGCAAGAATCCAAGTTTTAAACAAGCACAAGTTATCCAATAAATAAGAGGTTTATGGGTTTAACGATTGGTTTCTATGTTGAATAATGTAACTTACTTAAACAAATTTAAACAAAATATATATATATTTACCGAGATCTGGTTAGAACAGAAGAGAAAACGGAGGCAAGGAGAAGAGTTGGAGCTGCTGAGGAACTAGGGCAGAGAGCAAAGGGAGAGATTTGGGGAGTGTTTGAGTGTAGTGTGTGAAGTGTTAAGAAAATAGCTTAATATATAGGCAAACCCTAGGGAACACAATCCCTTAAAAAGGGGAAAAGATCTTATCAAATCAAGCAAAAGATATTAAAAAGCACAACAAAACAAAAGTAAAAGATTTCCAAAGATTTGCCGGCTGCTGCAGGGGATGGGGAAGGCTGACAGGTTACAGGTAAAGCATGGGAGGAGTCAGAATAAACACTGTTCAAGACATGCAAAAGAAGATTTCAAAAGATTACGTTAGTCACTTTTTCTGTCAACTAATAGGATTGGTGCGCATGCTGCGCCGAAAGTGGCTTTTCGGACAGATGTTGGAACTGACCTAAAGTGCTCACACAAAAGATAAGATATTTCAAAAGCAAACAGGCCGACCTAAACAGAAGAAAAGACTTAAGGTCTAGCGCGAGAAGACTCGAGCACGCGCGAGGGCGAAGGCAGACAGAGAACAATCCTTAGCGCGCCGCGGGAAGAACTACAATCCTTAGCGCGTCGCGGGAAGAACTACAATTCTTAGCGCGCCGCGGGAAGAACTATAATCCTTAGCGCGCCGCGGGAAGAACTATCATTCTTAGCGCGTCGCGGGAAGAACTACCATTCTTAGCGCGCTGCGGGAACAGTTCGCCTCGCGTATCGCAGGAACAGTTGGTCTTCGCGCAGGCTTCCTTGTAAGGAGTCTGGCGCGTGGAGCTGCGCAGACATCCTTAGGCGGGAAGAACCAAAGGACAAGCAGAGAGTTAAGAGAAAAGGAGTTCCAGGCTTAAGGGTTAAGCAGAGGGGCGGGACGGCGACAAGAGAGAAAAAGGCGGGACGGCGACAAGAGAGAAAAGGCGGGACGGCGACAAGAGAGAAAAGGGCGGGACGGCGGAGAGAAATTATTATTATTAGTAAGTATTATAAAAATATTTATATATATGATAAATTTATAAAGATTATAATCAAATTTTAAATCATAAAAAGAATCAGATTCGAAAACGGGTACCTGGGTCGGGTCGGATTGGGCAGTTGTCACAGGCGCCAGTTGGGTTCTTGAAGACACCCACATCCGCAGGCGCAGAAGAGATCGCGCGCATGGTCATGCGGATGGGGATCACACCAGCCTTAATGTAAAAAAATCTCTCAGACCAGTCATGAAGGCTCTTGAAGGAAACAGTGCAACACTTGACCTTCTGACTGCGAGGAATGAAGGAGAACCAAGAATCTTGGATCTTTGGCTTGTAAAAAAATTGAAAGCGACGAGGGGTGGGCTCCTCGCGCTGAGATTTGCACATGAACTCAAAATGAGTCATGCGCACAAGTCCAAACGGATGGACTTGGGATATATGAATCCCATAAAACCTAAGCAGCGCACCCACAAACCTTGTCATCGGGAGACGAAGGTTGCAGTGGGTGAAATAATGGCAATACAAGGATATAAAGCCGGTGGGCGGGTCCGCCGCCGTTTGCCCGGCAGCCGGCAACATGCAGCCATACTCAGGGAGAAAACCCTGAGAGGCGATAAGGCTGTCAAAATCGGCCTGCCTCAGTTTGCAGGGGATCTCATCCCACTTCTTTACGGCCTTGGTCCTCCCTACCTCCTCCGATGAGGCCTCAGCAGCCCTCTTCCCCTTGCCGGTCTTCTTCAACGTAGACATTACTAACGATTTAACACGGCGATGGATAGGGGAGATTGTGTTGTCTGAGCTATCAGACATACAACTGTAAAAACGGACAAAGGATGATCTGAAGAACAGAGACCTGGAAGCAGAAGACAGCTAATCGGAGTAGAATGAAAGAAAGGAAAGCTTTGAATAAAACAGCAAAGAAGATGAAGAATAAAAACTCTAAGGGCTGGCTTTTATAGGCCCAGGAGAGAGAAAAATTGGTGCTGATCGGACTTCACGCGCCCCCACTCGCAGGTGTAAGCCAATGCGAGCGCGACACGTGTCCCTGACACTGTGTGAGGGGACACGAAAAGAAATGATACAGCTGCTGCCAGAGTTCACGCGCCACCACTCGCAGGAACGGACCAACGCGAGCGCGACACGTGTCCCTGACACTATGTGAGGGGACACGAAAGGCAACTGTAGCACCTCGAGCACACGAAAGGTCTGACACGTCTCCATCACTGACGCGTGTCAGCAACAACCAACCACGTACAGGGACGATTCGTTTTCAACCAAAAGGATAGAATTTCGCGCAACGATGAATAATAAGAAGAAAAGGACAAACCCCTACTAAAAGAGCAAACTATTAAGTCTAATATCTATCTTACCTCGCTCGCGCGAGACAAGACACACATTAGACTGGGGGGGCTTGAAGAGGTATGTACCCGCCTCAACACCGAGCGAGGCGGGTCAACCCACAATATATAGACAAGAGGCTTGAAATCAAGACATTATGAAGGCACAAAGCCAAAACCTATTCGCATGGCGCATATCAAATATGCTCACGCATATCACATATGCTCATGCATCACATGCTCAGGCATCACATGCTCAGGCATCACATATGCTCAGGCATCACATATGCTCACGCATCACATATGCTCACGCATATCACATCTGCGCGTGGCGCATCCGCGCGTGGCGCATATCACATGCTTGTGCATATCACATCTGCGCATGAAACATCTGCGCGTGAGAATAAAGAGAAGACCACGCGCATCCTCAGGATGGGCGCATATCACACTTGCACATAATCAACCTCGTCCTTATCCAAATCAGGATTAGGGCAACCTTGATTGTGCACGTCAGACAACCTTCCAGAAGGTATCTTTTTAAGGAATAAGAATATGCTGATGTTGACAGCTGCCAATGAAAGGTGGACAACTCAGCAAAACCCATGTGCTACCACGTGATTATAACCAATGAAAAAGCACCAGGTGTCCCAAGGACACGTGGCGCAAGGCAATTGGAGGAGGCCAACAAGGCCTTAATTAGGTCTGAGCCCAATCATGGGAAACCCTAGCACTATAAATACCACATCAACTCCACAAGGAGGAGGAGATCCAAACACACACACAATTACAGAGTATTTAGCTATTAAGCAATACACTCCACTTTCCTTACTCTCATATTATTATCTTCTCCTACAAACACTTATTCTCACACCGGAGGGTTACCCCAAAGAGGACCCCTCTGTCCCTTTCTGAGGGGTAAGTTTACGGTGCTGTTCATTTTGTAGGTGGAAGAACCCAGATCCCAGAGATCCATCGGTGAAATAGCATAATCACACCCGAGGAAAGTAGATCGTCTACAGTGAGTCGATCCACGTTTCTTCAACTTTCATAAAAATTACTCGATAATTCACTAAACTATTTCTATGTATTAAAAACAGTAAACACGTTTAACATGCATGTATTTGTAACTTTTTTTTAAATCAACTTGTTATAAAATTGCATTGGACAGTTTACAAATCGTATTATATATTTTAAAAATGTTTAAAATTGTATGGATTTTTTTAGATACGCTTAAAATCAATGGGATTGGTGGTTCATTAACAAAAACAAAGTCTTTAAAACACAAAAGTTAAAAGGTCTTGATTTTAAGTCACCAACGGGACAAGAATTTGCCATTCAAAAAAAAAAAAAGATAAGCTTAAAATTTTTAATATAAAAAAATAGGTTAATGATTTTTTATATATTGTTAACATGTCAAAGTTCATGAAAAATATATCAAGTTGCTTTATTTCCTTTCCAATATTGTGGCGTAGGAAACATGAGTTTTTCAATAGAGACTAGGGTTTGATTCCTAGACAATTTTTTAGGGAGGATACGGGTGGTTTAATGAAGAAAATCTGAGATCTCTGGTTAAATCCTGAGGGATGTTTGAGTTTTATCACCAGGGGGCCTTCGGCGGATGGCTATTCTTGAGAGTGGAGATAACTTGAAGTTGATCGTTAAAAAAAATTAAAGTTGCTTTATAATTAACCAATGAAAGAAACTTTTCAAATGTTTTTGTGTTTTCTCTCTTTACTAATTCTCTGCCAATGATTACATTTTATTTTACTTTGTTTTATTTTTATTTTATTTTTTGAAAGCTCTTTTGCTAGTAAAAAGAAAAATATATTTTGTTTTGTTTTTTATTTTCTTATCTTTATTAATTCTCTACCAATGATTTGCACACCCATTAATGTTAATAATGAGAGGGTACTGGGTACAGCCGCCATCATCTACGATGAACACAAGTGGTTGGCTATGCAGGAAGCTCAACCCAATCATGTAAAACCTGTCTTTCGTTGAGGTTTCAGGTCAGTTTATTCTTTGTTTTTATTCGTGAATTCATGATCGTCCAATCAAAACTCAGATGTTGATTTCAATGCTTTCCATCCAGTTTCCTTTTTTTAGGGTTTGACTTTTGAGTTTCATTGTTCCAATAGGTTTGTTTGTGTTCATGCGTTGACTTCCCAGTCTTCATAGATCTCACCGAATTGTTCAGAATTTTGCAAATATATTGGATTTTTTTATGGATTTTTTTATCATAAATCTCACAGTTTTATACTCAATTTTTTATAGTGTTGCCCACGTCCTAGATATTTTAATTTTTAACGCAAACTGTAATTGTGTGTAACATGGAAAAAACAGTTACTGTGTGTATGGTACATTGGTACCCTAACAAAATCTATCCAACTTGGCATAAAAACTTGTTTTGCTATTTGTGGAATTGAAGTTGTCAAATTAGATAGGAGAAAAGCACACTTTTCTTTAGGCATGTAAAAGAACCGAACAAATACAAACAAGATATGTTTGTGTTCGTTTATATAACTTGAATAGAGCAAATAATTGAACACGCAGGCAAATTAACATTTAGGATTTTGTTGTTCGTGGTCTTTAGTTAAGAAAATGAGTACGTTCATGTCCGTTTGTTAATAGTATAAATGAGCGGTCCACGAACGTAACTAACAATAATTGAATGTAGATGAACAAACATGACCGAGCGGACACCAATTAAAAGTAAACACGAGCTTTAATCTGTTTGGGCTTAAAAAGAATCCTAGAACTAGACTAAATTGTAATTGATGATTGGTTATAATTTTATAAAGAGAAAATTCTCAAAACAGCCCTTTTAATGAGAGAGAAAACAAGAAATAGCCCGTGAGATTTGAAATTCCCAAAATAGCCCTTCAAATCTCACGTCCACGTTAGTTTGTGAGATTCCCCGTGAGTTTTCGTGGACGAATCAAATTCTGCCAAGTGTCTTCCATTCCCACCTACCACGCTATTTTTCATCCCAAATCTGTCGGAAACGTAATTTTTGACATCAAATATAACATGAAACAAACCAACTGTAACGTGATGTTTCAAGCTGTTTTTATCGGCAACGTGAGTTTTCAAATAAGATGGATTTTGAGTTATTTTGAAATTCATCTCCTTAGATGAATTTCATATGAATTTCAACCTCGGAGACGATTTTAGTTTCCCAAAAATATGTTGCATGTCAATTATTGGTGGGCCCGATAAAATAAGAACCAAATTAATGTTATACGTTAAAAGATGGCCCATAAATATGTTCAACGTTAAAATGTATCCGGATTATATGTTGTATGTTAAAGTTTCCCAAAAATATGTTCCATGTCAATTATTGATGGACCCGATAAAACAAGAACCAAATTAATGTTATACGTTAAAAGATGGCCCATAAATATGTTCAACGTTAAAATGTATCCGGATTATATGTTGTACGTTAAAGTTTCCCAAAAATATGTTCCATGTCAATTATTGGTGGGCCCGATAAAATAAGAACCAAATTAATGTTATACGTTAAAAGATGGCCCATAAATATGTTCAACGTTAAAATGTATCCGGATTATATGTTGTACGTTAAAGTTTCCTAAAAATAAATTTCATTCGCCGTATGACATCGGAATTTAATAGACATTAGTTCAACACTTATTGGAAGATAAACCTGAAATTTATTAAAAGAACAACTAATTACTAACAAAATTATTGTAAACCGCAAAAATAAAAAAATAATTAAACTTACCACATCTACCATCCACAACGAAGGAAATCGCAGATCCTCGCCGTTAACAAGATTTGGATATATGGAGTCTCGTGCTTCTGTAAAACATGGAGGAAGGATAGACCAATGTAAAACTATTAAAACCTTCCAATCGATTATGCATGAGATACTAACCAAGCCATCTAAAAACAAATATCAAGAAATAAACACATCATTGAAAGTATGTAACTCATTGACAACTAATTGAAAATAATAACAAACTAATTTTTAATTATCAAATCAGATTCAGATTTACCCAAGGTTGAGAAGGCCACCGAATTCACGACCAAGAAGTAGATGAACAACCCAACCCGAACAGCTTCATACGGGAGTGGGAGAAGAAGAACATGGTTGTGAGGATATGAAAAACATACAAAAGGTTTGAAAGAGGTTTTTAATAGAAGAAGATGATGAAGTTTAATTGAAAATCGTCTCCTAAGTTAAAATTGAATTGAAATTCATCAAAGAAGATGAATTTCAAAATACCTTTAAAATCCATAAATTTGAAAACTCACGTTGTCGATAAAAACAGCTTGAAACATCACGTTAAAGTTGGTTTTTTTCAGGTTATATTTGATGTCAAAAGTTACGTTTCCGACAGATTTGGAATGAAAAATAGCGGGGTAGGTGGGAATGGAAGACACTTGGCAGAATTTGATTCGTCCACGAAAAATCACAGGGAATCTCACAAACTAACGTGGACGTGAGATTTGAAGGGCTATTTTAGGAATTTCAAATCTCACGGACTATTTCTTGTTTTCTCTCTCATTAAAAGGGCTGTTTTGGGAATTTTCTCTTTTATAAAACTAGGCTAAGTTATAATGAGCCATAAAAACATTAAAATGAATGGTCATGAATATAAATGAAAGAACGAGACTTGTGTCCTTGTTCGTTTGTTTAACTAAAAACGTTGTTCATGTTTGTTATTTCTTAATAAACAAATTAACATAAACAAAATTTCTGCTGAATGGTTCACCAATGGTTCACTTATCTTTGGGTTTGTTTACAAGCAAGCCTACATATATAATAACATGAAGCAATTATTTTATTCCAACAATGTAATCATTTGACCTAAGTAAAAACTGATTATTAGGATTTTAGTTTTGTAATAATGATAATCAGTTTTATAATAACACACATCCAAATAAATAGATACCTTTATAATGGGCAAACCCGGTGCGTCCGAGGGTGTCATGGCAACTTAGGCCTAAACAATCTCCAAACCCGTGACCTCAGGTCACATGGCAGGAACCTTAATTGCTCAAAGTTGTCTCCTTAAAACATATACTCTTATAAATTTATGACAAAAGTTTTAGTCATCTATCATGGCCTGCCACAGGTCTTGGTGTACTGTGAAGAATTAAGCTGAAAGATTACTGAGTTAGCTGACCGATAAGGGGTCAATCAATAGTGTCATTTTATGCTAATGTGTTCATATGATGGATTTTATGCAAGTTCCTAGTTATTTCTTAAAGCTTTCTTCATTCTAGGTTATTTCAATTAATAAAATAATATACATGAGATTACTGTTATATATACTTATATATATGTTAAATACCTGTACGCATACAAAGAGCATTTCCTTGTAGTTTCCTCATTAAGTATCTATAAAAGGGTGCTAGTAGATACATTTAGAATCAAATCTTTCAATATCATTTCTCTAAAGTACACCCTCTCAATACCCCTTTGTTTTGGGAAACCTAGTCCAAATGTGACTTGGATATCCTGAAAAGATTGCATATGTTCCAAGGAACGAAGAGGTCCAAGCCTGATCAACTGATGGCAGGATCTTTTTACAATATTCTTAAAAAGGTCTTGAAATCTAGTAATCTAGATGAATACGATGATGGATTCTGGAGGGTTGACCATGTTATGGTCAACAAGTTGGTGAAAAGCGAATAGAGGGTAATTCTATGAATCAAATGATGGTTGTCCATGAAGTGGTAGATCTGCATGTGAGACAATAGGTTCGGCCACCGCTATATTCATTAATAAAACGGTTATATTATGGACATGTAAAACCTGAAACGAAATTCTACTATCTCAAGACGAAAATAGTCCAATTTCGTTTCAGTTTCTCCATGTCCATAATATAACTCGTCTTGTTGTTGCATGTACTGGTTGTTGAACCCATTGTTTCACAAGCAGATCTACTACTCCCTTTAGATCAACCGTCATTTGTTTCATAAATTCATACTCTAATTTGTGATGGAGATGATATACATACATGCTTAATATTTTGTGCTAAAGTTTTCAAATTTCTAGGTAATTGGTTTCTAAAGCTTGTCTTCGGGCCTTACTTCCCGTTGGTATAAAATTCGAGAGCTTTTGTTATAGGACACGAAGAATCATCTTCTATATTATCAGGATGAGTTAAAATCCTGTAACTTCTATTTGAATCAAAATCAAAATCTTTGTTTTTTTTCTATATCTATAACTAGTTACTGGATTCGATTATTTAGTTCTCTTGCACAAGCAAACTTTATTGAGAAATTATATATTTTATATTTAAGATCATATAAAAACTTAAGCCTAAAATAATATATATTAAAATAAGTGACATTTTTTTATCTATACAAAATGGAATTCTTTTAACCAAGTTTTATGCGAAAACGCTATTCGAAAAATGTAAGATTCGAGTATTTGACAGGGAGGAGGTATAAAGATGAAACATATATAATATATTATATGGTCATGATTAAATATGTATTATATGGTGTATATTTCATGTGACCTTCGTTCTCTAGTTTTTTAATAGTAAAATAATTCTTCTAGAATGACATTTAATATTCTCTAAATTTTCTTTATTAAGATTTAAGCATTCGATCATAGTTTTAGTTGGTGTGACAGGAGCACTGTATTAAAATAAAAAAGTTGTGAATTCAACCGAATTCAACAGGTCGTGTATTCTTTGGCCACTAAGAATTCAAACTTTGCTTGTAGTATAATTAGTTTTGCTATTCAAAAGAAGGTTGCGGTATAACGTATTTGTTGTTTGTTTACCTGTCACTTTATTGTAATCAGTTTGTTATTAAATGAAAAGCCTAAATATATATTTGAACATTTACATGTCACTGGTTGTTTATTTAGCTGCCAAACCTCTTTGGTTGCATTTCGAGTTGACTATCTGACTTGTATTATAAACTGTCAGTGTTCAAGTCGTATTTGTTTAAAAAATTGAATTGGCTGTTTAATTTTTCCCAAAAATGAAAGGGATGTGTTTGTCCAAGTCGTCTGATCACTCCAATTTTCATTTTACTTTTCCTCTTGAAAGTTAATAAAGGATTAGGTCCAGACTATATGCCTTTCAGTTGGTTTGACACATTCAATAAACAACCCATATTAAGTGTGTCTGAGTTACACACTTTAAATATGCATAAATAATAAGCACTGCACTCATCAAAAATCGTTAAAAAACTTGAGCTAAAGGTGAGAAAAAAATCCGGCTTAAAGTAATTTTTTTATTGAGCTAAATTTAACAATTAATTTTTAATGGGCTTATTGAATCATAATTTAGGGTGTGAATTTTGTTTGGAAAGTTGGATTTAATTAATCCCGCATTTTTTTTTAGTTTTCCTATAATAATCGCACATCATAAAATGGTTGTCACCGGTTTCATTTTTCACATTAATTGTTTTCATTGAACCCCTGCATGAAATGAAAAAAAAAACTTATTAGATTTCAAATTAATTCTTTAGGATGTTTAATCGCAAAAAAAGATACGAGTCAATATTGCTGTAAAACTTATCTCGAGACGGTGCCGTACTCATGTAGCATATATTGAACATCACAAGTTAAAACATAATATATATTTTAATAGCAATACATGATTCTTCTATACACTTTCTAGATTCAATATATACGTTTCTAATATTATGTTGAGTTCCACACTTTTGTATGAACAACTTGACTAGTCAATAGTCAATAGAAAAGATGTTGAAAGTTAGCATGTGAGCCGGTACGTGTTTCGAGATTCCAACGTTGTTGTTCACATTACGTACGTTTCACACCTTAATTCCAAACGACATCGTAAGATATGGTCCATACATGCAGGGTTTCTTTAATTAGCTCAACCACTTGAGTGACCATTCACGGGTTCTTGACTTCTTGGTGGAACAAGTTATATTTTATACGTACAAAACATTAAACACGTGCCAATATTTAGGATAGAGATTTAAAGAGTTTTGTTAAGTTCATTAATTCCATATTATGATGTATATATCCGATTATTCTTCATAAATAATCAGATTACTATGATCATCTGTTACTGTTATTTACGACAATTAAAGGGTTATGTACCAGTTAATTATATTTTTGGTGTGTTTTAAATCATTGTTTGCTTTTACCAGGGTTGTTCAACGAGTCATTCGAGCCAAGACAACATATCAACACCAATTTGGACTCGAGTTAGCAAGCTGACCCAACTCAACTCGATATTATTAAGTTAGCCATAAACTTAGCTCATTTTGGGTCACATATAGCTCGTGGATTGACAAGCTGACTCGTTTTCCCAATTTTGATGACTGTTTATGTGGCGGCGTTTATTAAAGCCTCAAAATAACAAGTGAAGAATAATTTCACTTAACAAATTATATGAGTCTTTTTCTAAAGGCCAAATATATAAGAAACCCAATCCGAACAAACCAACACTACATCACCAATATGTTTTTTAATCACTTTAGAACCATACGTAGGTTTTGAATATATACTAGAATACCATAAGAAAGAAAAATTTAACAATATCATTTTAAGTAAAATCACGCTTATTCAACCATGATGAGAAAATCTTTTCCTTCATGTTCCTCCAAATCATCCACCAATTTTTCACGATAACAACTTCAAACAATCTATCATTTTTCTTTACCCAAACTCGAGTCGTCCAACCATATGAAGAAATTCGAAGGGGTTAAACTTGAAGAAAGCATTATCTCAAGCCACCGAGCCGCATCATTCCAAATCCTCACTATCATCTCACATTCTCCAACAATATGGCATGTAGTGTCCAAATGTGTTTAACAAGAACACAGCAGAGAGGGAACATCAACATCCCGATCCATGAGGAATGAACTACTTTACGAGTCAACATGCTAGTTACTCGAGACAAAACCACATGAGCTAAAAGCCTAAAATAACTTGAGTCTTTATATAAAAGATTAATTCTCTGGTAGGACATTTTACAAGCTAGTGAGCGTGAACCAAATCAACTGAAGTTTTTAACCATCTAATTATGCGAGTCAACGAGTTATAAGTAAGCAACTCACGATTTGAACAACCCGACTCCAATTTCACTAGTTTTCAACTCATACTATTTGAACAACCAACCCATCTCCAATTTCACTAGAGTTCAACATAACTTGTTATAAATAATTGTAATTCAAGTTAATTAGTTTTCATATAAATATATTTCTAGGTCATAACACTTGAGATCGTACAAAACAATATCTTTTCTTGGTTAGACCGTATTTAGACTTTCTAAATCATGAATCACTTGAGATCATATTCAAAAAAAACAATAGCTTTTCTTGGTCCATATCACTTGAGAACGTACGTATTTACAGAGAACACCTTTTTTTTTGTTCAATCTAAGGGCCACGTTTAAATTTGTCTATAATGTAATAAAATAAGATAGTTAATATAGATATCTAGTGTAACATAAAACTTTTATAGTTTTATATACATGTATAAAGTGGCTAACTTCTTCACTCTACTTTTACAATTTTTAGGTCATATATAAATCATTTGAGATTGTACGTATTCATGGAAACAGTATCCTTTATTGGTCGGACCATATTTACACTTTCTCAGTTTCTTGGCCATAAATCACTTGACATCGTACGTATTCACATAAACAATATCTTTTCTTGGTGTCTACATTTAAAACATGTCTATAATGTAATAAAGGAAGATAATTAATAGAGATATTAGTGTTACATGAAACTTTTATAGTTTATATATCCTGGGCATATTGTTTTCGTGTCTTATTTTTTTTTTAAATCACCATTCTTTTTGCAATCGTGTTTTGGTGTAGGGATGAGTTTTTCCCCCTGAACAGCAGTATCGTACCCGTACCAGTAAAGGTACAAAGCCGATGATTACGGCATTTGGTACCCACTTTTCTCAAATTTGTTATTCGTTATTTTCGGTATTGGTACCGGTATATTTGAAGTAAACACAATGACACTATTAAAAGGGTTAAGGAACTCCGGTCTTAATGTTATATTGTGAAGAGGTATGTACCCGCCTCAACATCGAGCGAGGCGGGTCAACCCACAAGATATATACAAGACATTAGAAATCAAAGATATTATCAAGGCACAAAGCCAAAACTTATGCGCACAGCGCATATCGCATATGCTCAAGCATCACATGTTTGCACATATCACATATGCTCAAGCATCACATATGCTCATGCATCACATATGCTCGCGCGTATCACGTGCTCACGCATCATATATGCTTATGCATATCACATCGTGCGTGGCGCATCCGCGCGCGGCGCATATCACATGCTCGCGCATCATACATGCCCACCCATCACAGTTGCGCATGGCGCAGCTGCGCGTGGGGCATCCGCGCGTGACGCGTATTACATGCTTGTGCGTATCACATCTGCGCATGAAATATCTGCGCGTGAGAATAAAGAGAAGACCTCGCGCATCCTCAGGATGGGCGCATATCACACATGCACATAATCAACCTCGTCCTTATCCAAATCAGGATTAGGGCAACCTTGATTGTGCACGGCAGACAACCTTCCAGAAGGCATCTTTTTAAGGAATAAGGATATGCTGATGTTGACAGCTGCTAAATGAAAGGTGGACAGCTCAGCATGACTCATGGGTTACCACGTGATTATAACCAATGAAAAAGCACCAGGTGTCTCCAAGGACACGTGGCGCCAATCGATTGGAGGAGGCCAACAAGGCTGAGCCCAATCAGTGGAAACCCTAGCACTATAAATACAGCATCAACTCCACATTGATAGAGAGATTAATACTCAATCATTCACAGTTACAGAGATTGATTCATATTCACTCCTCACTCACAGACAGTTACATACAGAAAAACAATCACATAATCCTACAGAGTAACATACAGTATTCAGCTATTAAGCAATACTCTCCAAATTCCCTTACTCTCACATTATTATCTTCTCCTACATATACTTATTCTCACGCCGGAGGGTTACCCCAAAGAGGACCCCTCTGTCCCTTTCTGAGGGGTAAGTAACGGCGCTGTTCATTTTGTAGGTGGAAGAACACTGATCCAAAAGAACCATCGGTGAAATAGTATAATCACACCCGAGGAAAGTAGATCTGCTACCAGTGAGTAGATCCACGTTTCTTCATTGGCGCCATCCACTGTTACAAACGGCAACCAGATCTCATCAGATCTGTTAAAAAAAAAAAATATTTCACCATGGTTTCTGGCGTTCGTAACGTTGATCAAGCTCTGGAGGATATTGAACGTGAGGGTGTTAACGACGGACAGCAGTTTCTGAGGGTTCCGCGTGATTCTACGCGTACCACCAGTAACCGTCCCTTCGTCACAACCCCTCACGGCCAGACTGAAACTCCTCCAGACGATCTCACGTTACAAAATCTCGCCGGCGCGAAACAGAAAGGACCAATGGGTCCAGAAGAAGAAACAAATGATCCGAATGAATGGCTCATAAACGAGCAGCGGCGTCTAATGGAAAAGTACAATGAAATGATCAAACAGAAAAAGCTAGCCGACCAAACACAAAGGCAAGCGTTTGATAAGCAGACTACAAAAAGGCCGCGCGTGCCGGAAGAAGGACATTCTGTTCACACTGCACACACTGAGTTCAGTGATGAAGAAGTGCATAGCATGAGGAAGACGCGGGATACTCATGCAGGAGGCTCACAGCTCCGCGCGCCTGTGAACATGGCGCCTGGAGCCAGAGCCGATCTGGATCTCCACATGCCGTACAGCCCACCGGTCAGAGGGCAAGTGGACGTAACCACACCCTACAGACCAGCCATCTTGGTGAAACACTCAAAGTTCACTGCGCGCATCGCGCAGGCTCCCATCCAGCACAAGACCAAGATGCCAAGTGGTTTGGGTAAATATGACGGCACGACAGATCCAGACGATTTCTTGCAAGGTTTTTACAACACGGGAAACCTAGAGAGCTGGACGATGCCAACATGGTGTCATATGTTTGCTCGCTGCCTCACGGGCGCGGCGAGGGTATGGTTTGAGAGATTGCCGACTGGGCAAATTGATGGGTTCGAGGAGCTATTAGAAAAGTTCCAAGCCCACTTCGTACAGCAGCGCAGGCACACGCGCGATCCTGATGACATCATGCACTGCGTACGCAGGAATGATGAAACGATTGAAGATTACATCACTCGGTTCAATCAGGAGTCTCTGGCAATCGGAGGTATAACCGAACAACTCCTGCGCGTGGCCTTTATACAAGGCGCGCGCAGTGATCAACTCCGCCGAGCTCTCGTAAGCAAAGATGGCATGCCCACCACGTGGGCCAAGTTAATGGAGGCATCGCGAGTTTTCGCGAGAAATGAGAAACAGATTGCCCAAGATAGGGCAAGAGAAAGAACGCATCAGGCTGAATCACCGCGCAGCAAAGAGAAGAGGGCCAAACAGAACTCTGTATGGTCCAGGTTGCAGCCAACAAGTTTTTCTTCCGCAGAAAAGCAAGCGCAACCAAGCTCACCCCAGCCCCAAAAAGATGTTCGTAATCGCGGGGAGGGTGACAAGAGGGAGGGCGGCAGAGATCCTAGCAGACCTCTGCCAAGAATATGGACTTCCCTCACTAAAACACCTTCACAGGTGTTAAGTACTGAGAATGTCCAATTCAAGCCCCCCAAACAACTACACTACAAGGGACCGCAAAACAGTGGCAAATATTGTGAATTTCACAGGTCCCCGGGCCACAACACCGACGCATGCCATCATTTAAAGGATGCGATCGAGAAGGATGTAAAATCAGGCAGGCTGGCTCACTTGGTGAAAAACCCAAGAATAGAAGATGAGCAACCGGAAGGAGCCTCTGCCAGCAAGAAATACAAAAGAATCTGTGTGGCTGAGGGGGGACGACAAGGGCAGACGTCAAAAAAGAGAAGCGCGCAAATCAACGGAGATTGGCGCGAGCAGCAAGTTATCTTCCCAAGAATCAGGGGAGGCCCTTCAATAAGCAGTCCTCTCGTCATCACCACACACATTGCTCATTACGAAGTGTCAAAAGTCCTGGTGGACACTGGAAGCGAATCTGACATTATGTATGAGCAATGTTTCAGAAAGTTAGACCCGGCAGACCAAGCGCGGCTTGAAATTGTGAACGCACCAATCTGTGGTGTTTCAAATGAAATCATCCATCCCCTAGGTCAGATTCAGTTTGAACTAACTATGGGGGATGATGAGCACAAGCGAGCAGAAGTTGTCAACTTCTTGGTCTTGCCCACCACGTCATGCCACAATATGATCCTGGGTAGGGGAACGATTGCCCAATTTAATGCTATACCGTCGCCAGCGCACGGCGCATTGGGGTTCCCTACACCAACAGACGTAACATTTGTTTACCGCGATCATTTGTGCGCAGTGACAAGTACGCCGCGGGAAGGGAGAATGAAACTTCCAATGGCGGACAATGCGCCAGAGAAGTGGATTTTAAACCCAAAATTCCCAGAGCAAACGGTCACAATTGGCGCTACCATTTCAGACGAAACGAGATTGAGAATGAAAAGGTTGCTCGCAAAATACACGTCGGTCTTCGCATGGCAACACTCCGATATGACTGGGGTCCCGCGAGACTTGGCGCAACATTCTCTTAACACGTTCAAGTCGGTGGAGCCAATTGCTCAGAAAAAGAGAATCATGGGGGATGAAAAGGCGAAGGTCATGAATGAGCAAGTTGAGGACCTGTTGCGCGCAAACATCATCCGCCCGATCCGATACCAGACGTGGGTAGCCAATCCTGTGATGGTAAAGAAAAGTAACGGGTCATGGAGGATGTGTATTGACTTCAAGGACCTCAACAAAGCATGTCCGAAAGACTGTTACCCCCTCCCAAACATCGACGCAAAGGTGGACTCCGTGGCGCCATTCAAGCTCAAATGTTTCCTGGATGCCTACAAAGGCTATCACCAGATTCAAATGGCACCACAAGACGAAGACAATACTGCCTTCAGAACCGACAAGGGTGTTTTTTGTTACACAAAAATGCCCTTTGGTTTAAAGAATGCGGGCGCCACTTATCAGAGACTTATGGATTCGGTTTTCAGTGAACAAATCGGAAGAAATCTAGAAGTCTACGTTGATGATTTGGTGATCAAGAGCAGGGAGGAGAGACAAATGCTCAAAGACATCGAGGAAACTCTTCAGCGCTTAACGGAAGTCAACATGAAGCTCAACCCGAGCAAATGTACTTTCGGCGCGGAAGAGGGGAAATTTCTTGGTGTAATGGTCACTAAGGATGGTTTCAAGGTGAACCCTGAAAAGGTGGAAGCCATCCTTGACATGCCTTCACCATCCACCATGAAAGAGGTTCAGAAGCTGAATGGTAGATTGGTGTCAATCAATAGGTTCCTAGCGAACCACGCCAGCAAATCTACTCCATTCGTTAACACTTTGAGGAACTGCTTGAAGAAGAGCCAATTCAAGTGGACGCCTGAGGCTGAGCAAGCTTTCAGTGAGATAAAAGAATGTCTCATAAAGCTGCCCGCGCTCACAGCTCCACTTCCTGGCGAAACCCTTACATTGTACTTGTCAGCTGGAGACCGCGCCATCGGCGCAGTATTATTGGTGGATCGCAAGGGGATCCAAACGCCAATATACTATGTGAGTCGGGTGCTGACAGACCCTGAGACGCGCTATTCCATCATGGAAAAGTTAGTTTTGTCACTAACACACTTTTCTTTAGGCATGTAAAAGAACCGAACAAATACAAACAAGATATGTTTGTGTTCATTTATATAACTTGAATAGAGCAAATAATTGAACACGCAGGCAAATTAACATTTAGGATTTTGTTGTTCGTGGTCTTTAGTTAAGAAAATGAGTACGTTCATGTCCGTTTGTTAATAGTATAAATGAGCGGTCCACGAACGTAACTAACAATAATTGAATGTAGATGAACAAACATGACCGAGCGGACACCAATTAAAAGTAAACACGAGCTTTAATCTGTTTGGGCTTAAAAAGAATCCTAGAACTAGACTAAATTGTAATTGATGATTGGTTATAATTTTATAAAGAGAAAATTCTCAAAACAGCCCTTTTAATGAGAGAGAAAACAAGAAATAGCCCGTGAGATTTGAAATTCCCAAAATAGCCCTTCAAATCTCACGTCCACGTTAGTTTGTGAGATTCCCCGTGAGTTTTCGTGGACGAATCAAATTCTGCCAAGTGTCTTCCATTCCCACCTACCACGCTATTTTTCATCCCAAATCTGTCGGAAACGTAATTTTTGACATCAAATATAACATGAAACAAACCAACTGTAACGTGATGTTTCAAGCTGTTTTTATCGGCAACGTGAGTTTTCAAATAAGATGGATTTTGAGTTATTTTGAAATTCATCTCCTTAGATGAATTTCATATGAATTTCAACCTCGGAGACGATTTTAGTTTCCCAAAAATATGTTGCATGTCAATTATTGGTGGGCCCGATAAAATAAGAACCAAATTAATGTTATACGTTAAAAGATGGCCCATAAATATGTTCAACGTTAAAATGTATCCGGATTATATGTTGTATGTTAAAGTTTCCCAAAAATATGTTCCATGTCAATTATTGATGGACCCGATAAAACAAGAACCAAATTAATGTTATACGTTAAAAGATGGCCCATAAATATGTTCAACGTTAAAATGTATCCGGATTATATGTTGTACGTTAAAGTTTCCCAAAAATATGTTCCATGTCAATTATTGGTGGGCCCGATAAAATAAGAACCAAATTAATGTTATACGTTAAAAGATGGCCCATAAATATGTTCAACGTTAAAATGTATCCGGATTATATGTTGTACGTTAAAGTTTCCTAAAAATAAATTTCATTCGCCGTATGACATCGGAATTTAATAGACATTAGTTCAACACTTATTGGAAGATAAACCTGAAATTTATTAAAAGAACAACTAATTACTAACAAAATTATTATAAACCGCAAAAATAAAAAAATAATTAAACTTACCACATCTACCATCCACAACGAAGGAAATCGCAGATCCTCGCCGTTAACAAGATTTGGATATATGGAGTCTCGTGCTTCTGTAAAACATGGAGGAAGGATAGACCAATGTAAAACTATTAAAACCTTCCAATCGATTATGCATGAGATACTAACCAAGCCATCTAAAAACAAATATCAAGAAATAAACACATCATTGAAAGTATGTAACTCATTGACAACTAATTGAAAATAATAACAAACTAATTTTTAATTATCAAATCAGATTCAGATTTACCCAAGGTTGAGAAGGCCACCGAATTCACGACCAAGAAGTAGATGAACAACCCAACCCGAACAGCTTCATACGGGAGTGGGAGAAGAAGAACATGGTTGTGAGGATATGAAAAACATACAAAAGGTTTGAAAGAGGTTTTTAATAGAAGAAGATGATGAAGTTTAATTGAAAATCGTCTCCTAAGTTAAAATTGAATTGAAATTCATCTAAGAAGATGAATTTCAAAATACCTTTAAAATCCATAAATTTGAAAACTCACGTTGTCGATAAAAACAGCTTGAAACATCACGTTAAAGTTGGTTTTTTTCAGGTTATATTTGATGTCAAAAGTTACGTTTCCGACAGATTTGGAATGAAAAATAGCGGGGTAGGTGGGAATGGAAGACACTTGGCAGAATTTGATTCGTCCACGAAAAATCACAGGGAATCTCACAAACTAACGTGGACGTGAGATTTGAAGGGCTATTTTAGGAATTTCAAATCTCACGGACTATTTCTTGTTTTCTCTCTCATTAAAAGGGCTGTTTTGGGAATTTTCTCTTTTATAAAACTAGGCTAAGTTATAATGAGCCATAAAAACATTAAAATGAATGGTCATGAATATAAATGAAAGAACGAGACTTGTGTCCTTGTTCGTTTGTTTAACTAAAAACGTTGTTCATGTTTGTTATTTCTTAATAAACAAATTAACATAAACAAAATTTCTGCTGAATGGTTCACCAATGGTTCACTTATCTTTGGGTTTGTTTACAAGCAAGCCTACATATATAATAACATGAAGCAATTATTTTATTCCAACAATGTAATCATTTGACCTAAGTAAAAACTGATTATTAGGATTTTAGTTTTGTAATAATGATAATCAGTTTTATAATAACACACATCCAAATAAATAGATACCTTTATAATGGGCAAACCCGGTGCGTCCGAGGGTGTCATGGCAACTTAGGCCTAAACAATCTCCAAACCCGTGACCTCAGGTCACATGGCAGGAACCTTAATTGCTCAAAGTTGTCTCCTTAAAACATATACTCTTATAAATTTATGACAAAAGTTTTAGTCATCTATCATGGCCTGCCACAGGTCTTGGTGTACTGTGAAGAATTAAGCTGAAAGATTACTGAGTTAGCTGACCGATAAGGGGTCAATCAATAGTGTCATTTTATGCTAATGTGTTCATATGATGGATTTTATGCAAGTTCCTAGTTATTTCTTAAAGCTTTCTTCATTCTAGGTTATTTCAATTAATAAAATAATATACATGAGATTACTGTTATATATACTTATATATATGTTAAATACCTGTACGCATACAAAGAGCATTTCCTTGTAGTTTCCTCATTAAGTATCTATAAAAGGGTGCTAGTAGATACATTTAGAATCAAATCTTTCAATATCATTTCTCTAAAGTACACCCTCTCAATACCCCTTTGTTTTGGGAAACCTAGTCCAAATGTGACTTGGATATCCTGAAAAGATTGCATATGTTCCAAGGAACGAAGAGGTCCAAGCCTGATCAACTGATGGCAGGATCTTTTTACAATATTCTTAAAAAGGTCTTGAAATCTAGTAATCTAGATGAATACGATGATGGATTCTGGAGGGTTGACCATGTTATGGTCAACAAGTTGGTGAAAAGCGAATAGAGGGTAATTCTATGAATCAAATGATGGTTGTCCATGAAGTGGTAGATCTGCATGTGAGACAATAGGTTCGGCCACCGCTATATTCATTAATAAAACGGTTATATTATGGACATGTAAAACCTGAAACGAAATTCTACTATCTCAAGACGAAAATAGTCCAATTTCGTTTCAGTTTCTCCATGTCCATAATATAACTCGTCTTGTTGTTGCATGTACTGGTTGTTGAACCCATTGTTTCACAAGCAGATCTACTACTCCCTTTAGATCAACCGTCATTTGTTTCATAAATTCATACTCTAATTTGTGATGGAGATGATATACATACATGCTTAATATTTTGTGCTAAAGTTTTCAAATTTCTAGGTAATTGGTTTCTAAAGCTTGTCTTCGGGCCTTACTTCCCGTTGGTATAAAATTCGAGAGCTTTTGTTATAGGACACGAAGAATCATCTTCTATATTATCAGGATGAGTTAAAATCCTGTAACTTCTATTTGAATCAAATCAAAATCTTTGTTTTTTTTCTATATCTATAACTAGTTACTGGATTCGATTATTTAGTTCTCTTGCACAAGCAAACTTTATTGAGAAATTATATATTTTATATTTAAGATCATATAAAAACTTAAGCCTAAAATAATATATATTAAAATAAGTGACATTTTTTTATCTATACAAAATGGAATTCTTTTAACCAAGTTTTATGCGAAAACGCTATTCGAAAAATGTAAGATTCGAGTATTTGACAGGGAGGAGGTATAAAGATGAAACATATATAATATATTATATGGTCATGATTAAATATGTATTATATGGTGTATATTTCATGTGACCTTCGTTCTCTAGTTTTTTAATAGTAAAATAATTCTTCTAGAATGACATTTAATATTCTCTAAATTTTCTTTATTAAGATTTAAGCATTCGATCATAGTTTTAGTTGGTGTGACAGGAGCACTGTATTAAAATAAAAAAGTTGTGAATTCAACCGAATTCAACAGGTCGTGTATTCTTTGGCCACTAAGAATTCAAACTTTGCTTGTAGTATAATTAGTTTTGCTATTCAAAAGAAGGTTGCGGTATAACGTATTTGTTGTTTGTTTACCTGTCACTTTATTGTAATCAGTTTGTTATTAAATGAAAAGCCTAAATATATATTTGAACATTTACATGTCACTGGTTGTTTATTTAGCTGCCAAACCTCTTTGGTTGCATTTCGAGTTGACTATCTGACTTGTATTATAAACTGTCAGTGTTCAAGTCGTATTTGTTTAAAAAATTGAATTGACTGTTTAATTTTTCCCAAAAATGAAAGGGATGTGTTTGTCCAAGTCGTCTGATCACTCCAATTTTCATTTTACTTTTCCTCTTGAAAGTTAATAAAGGATTAGGTCCAGACTATATGCCTTTCAGTTGGTTTGACACATTCAATAAACAACCCATATTAAGTGTGTCTGAGTTACACACTTTAAATATGCATAAATAATAAGCACTGCACTCATCAAAAATCGTTAAAAAACTTGAGCTAAAGGTGAGAAAAAAATCCGGCTTAAAGTAATTTTTTTATTGAGCTAAATTTAACAATTAATTTTTAATGGGCTTATTGAATCATAATTTAGGGTGTGAATTTTGTTTGGAAAGTTGGATTTAATTAATCCCGCATTTTTTTTTAGTTTTCCTATAATAATCGCACATCATAAAATGGTTGTCACCGGTTTCATTTTTCACATTAATTGTTTTCATTGAACCCCTGCATGAAATGAAAAAAAAAAACTTATTAGATTTCAAATTAATTCTTTAGGATGTTTAATCGCAAAAAAAGATACGAGTCAATATTGCTGTAAAACTTATCTCGAGACGGTGCCGTACTCATGTAGCATATATTGAACATCACAAGTTAAAACATAATATATATTTTAATAGCAATACATGATTCTTCTATACACTTTCTAGATTCAATATATACGTTTCTAATATTATGTTGAGTTCCACACTTTTGTATGAACAACTTGACTAGTCAATAGTCAATAGAAAAGATGTTGAAAGTTAGCATGTGAGCCGGTACGTGTTTCGAGATTCCAACGTTGTTGTTCACATTACGTACGTTTCACACCTTAATTCCAAACGACATCGTAAGATATGGTCCATACATGCAGGGTTTCTTTAATTAGCTCAACCACTTGAGTGACCATTCACGGATTCTTGACTTCTTGGTGGAACAAGTTATATTTTATACGTACAAAACATTAAACACGTGCCAATATTTAGGATAGAGATTTAAAGAGTTTTGTTAAGTTCATTAATTCCATATTATGATGTATATATCCGATTATTCTTCATAAATAATCAGATTACTATGATCATCTGTTACTGTTATTTACGACAATTAAAGGGTTATGTACCAGTTAATTATATTTTTGGTGTGTTTTAAATCATTGTTTGCTTTTACCAGGGTTGTTCAACGAGTCATTCGAGCCAAGACAACATATCAACACCAATTTGGACTCGAGTTAGCAAGCTGACCCAACTCAACTCGATATTATTAAGTTAGCCATAAACTTAGCTCATTTTGGGTCACATATAGCTCGTGGATTGACAAGCTGACTCGTTTTCCCAATTTTGATGACTGTTTATGTGGCGGCGTTTATTAAAGCCTCAAAATAACAAGTGAAGAATAATTTCACTTAACAAATTATATGAGTCTTTTTCTAAAGGCCAAATATATAAGAACCCCAATCCGAACAAACCAACACTACATCACCAATATGTTTTTTAATCACTTTAGAACCATACGTAGGTTTTGAATATATACTAGAATACCATAAGAAAGAAAAATTTAACAATATCATTTTAAGTAAAATCACGCTTATTCAACCATGATGAGAAAATCTTTTCCTTCATGTTCCTCCAAATCATCCACCAATTTTTCACGATAACAACTTCAAACAATCTATCATTTTTCTTTACCCAAACTCGAGTCGTCCAACCATATGAAGAAATTCGAAGGGGTTAAACTTGAAGAAAGCATTATCTCAAGCCACCGAGCCGCATCATTCCAAATCCTCACTATCATCTCACATTCTCCAACAATATGGCATGTAGTGTCCAAATGTGTTTAACAAGAACACAGCAGAGAGGGAACATCAACATCCCGATCCATGAGGAATGAACTACTTTACGAGTCAACATGCTAGTTACTCGAGACAAAACCACATGAGCTAAAAGCCTAAAATAACTTGAGTCTTTATATAAAAGATTAATTCTCTGGTAGGACATTTTACAAGCTAGTGAGAGTGAACCAAATCAACTGAAGTTTTTAACCATCTAATTATGCGAGTCAACGAGTTATAAGTAAGCAACTCACGATTTGAACAACCCGACTCCAATTTCACTAGTTTTCAACTCATACTATTTGAACAACCAACCCATCTCCAATTTCACTAGAGTTCAACATAACTTGTTATAAATAATTGTAATTCAAGTTAATTAGTTTTCATATAAATATATTTCTAGGTCATAACACTTGAGATCGTACAAAACAATATCTTTTCTTGGTTAGACCGTATTTAGACTTTCTAAATCATGAATCACTTGAGATCATATTCAAAAAAAACAATAGCTTTTCTTGGTCCATATCACTTGAGAACGTACGTATTTACAGAGAACACCTTTTTTTTTGTTCAATCTAAGGGCCACGTTTAAATTTGTCTATAATGTAATAAAATAAGATAGTTAATATAGATATCTAGTGTAACATAAAACTTTTATAGTTTTATATACATGTATAAAGTGGCTAACTTCTTCACTCTACTTTTACAATTTTTAGGTCATATATAAATCATTTGAGATTGTACGTATTCATGGAAACAGTATCCTTTATTGGTCGGACCATATTTACACTTTCTCAGTTTCTTGGCCATAAATCACTTGACATCGTACGTATTCACATAAACAATATCTTTTCTTGGTGTCTACATTTAAAACATGTCTATAATGTAATAAAGGAAGATAATTAATAGAGATATTAGTGTTACATGAAACTTTTATAGTTTATATATCCTGGGCATATAGTTTTCGTGTCTTATTTTTTTTTTAAATCACCATTCTTTTTGCAATCGTGTTTTGGTGTAGGGATGAGTTTTTCCCCCTGAACAGCAGTATCGTACCCGTACCAGTAAAGGTACAAAGCCGATGATTACGGCATTTGGTACCCACTTTTCTCAAATTTGTTATTCGTTATTTTCGGTATTGGTACCGGTATATTTGAAGTAAACACAATGACACTATTAAAAGGGTTAAGGAACTCCGGTCTTAATGTTATATTGTGAAGAGGTATGTACCCGCCTCAACATCGAGCGAGGCGGGTCAACCCACAAGATATATACAAGACATTAGAAATCAAAGATATTATCAAGGCACAAAGCCAAAACTTATGCGCACAGCGCATATCGCATATGCTCAAGCATCACATGTTTGCACATATCACATATGCTCAAGCATCACATATGCTCATGCATCACATATGCTCGCGCGTATCACGTGCTCACGCATCATATATGCTTATGCATATCACATCGTGCGTGGCGCATCCGCGCGCGGCGCATATCACATGCTCGCGCATCATACATGCCCACCCATCACAGTTGCGCATGGCGCAGCTGCGCGTGGGGCATCCGCGCGTGACGCGTATTACATGCTTGTGCGTATCACATCTGCGCATGAAATATCTGCGCGTGAGAATAAAGAGAAGACCTCGCGCATCCTCAGGATGGGCGCATATCACACATGCACATAATCAACCTCGTCCTTATCCAAATCAGGATTAGGGCAACCTTGATTGTGCACGTCAGACAACCTTCCAGAAGGCATCTTTTTAAGGAATAAGGATATGCTGATGTTGACAGCTGCTAAATGAAAGGTGGACAGCTCAGCATGACTCATGGGTTACCACGTGATTATAACCAATGAAAAAGCACCAGGTGTCTCCAAGGACACGTGGCGCAAATCGATTGGAGGAGGCCAACAAGGCTGAGCCCAATCAGTGGAAACCCTAGCACTATAAATACAGCATCAACTCCACATTGATATAGAGATTAATACTCAATCATTCACAGTTACAGAGATTGATTCATATTCACTCCTCACTCACAGACAGTTACATACAGAAAAACAATCACATAATCCTACAGAGTAACATACAGTATTCAGCTATTAAGCAATACTCTCCAAATTCCCTTACTCTCACATTATTATCTTCTCCTACATATACTTATTCTCACGCCGGAGGGTTACCCCAAAGAGGACCCCTCTGTCCCTTTCTGAGGGGTAAGTAACGGCGCTGTTCATTTTGTAGGTGGAAGAACACTGATCCAGAAGAACCATCGGTGAAATAGTATAATCACACCCGAGGAAAGTAGATCTGCTACCAGTGAGTAGATCCACGTTTCTTCATTGGCGCCATCCACTGTTACAAACGGCAACCAGATCTCATCAGATCTGTTAAAAAAAAAAAAAAATCTTTCACCATGGTTTCTGGCGTTCGTAACGTTGATCAAGCTCTGGAGGATATTGAACGTGAGGGTGTTAACGACGGACAGCAGTTTCTGAGGGTTCCGCGTGATTCTACGCGTACCACCAGTAACCGTCCCTTCGTCACAACCCCTCACGGCCAGACTGAAACTCCTCCAGACGATCTCACGTTACAAAATCTCGCCGGCGCGAAACAGAAAGGACCAATGGGTCCAGAAGAAGAAACAAATGATCCGAATGAATGGCTCATAAACGAGCAGCGGCGTCTAATGGAAAAGTACAATGAAATGATCAAACAGAAAAAGCTAGCCGACCAAACACAAAGGCAAGCGTTTGATAAGCAGACTACAAAAACGCCACGCGCGCCGGAAGAAGGACATTCTGTTCACACTGCACACACTGAGTTCAGTGATGAAGAAGTGCATAGCATGAGGAAGACGCGGGATACTCATGCAGGAGGCTCACAGCTCCGCGCGCCTGTGAACATGGCGCCTGGAGCCAGAGCCGATCTGGATCTCCACATGCCGTACAGCCCACCGGTCAGAGGGCAAGTGGACGTAACCACACCCTACAGACCAGCCATCTTGGTGAAACACTCAAAGTTCACTGCGCGCATCGCGCAGGCTCCCATCCAGCACAAGACCAAGATGCCAAGTGGTTTGGGTAAATATGACGGCACGACAGATCCAGACGATTTCTTGCAAGGTTTTTACAACACGGGAAACCTAGAGAGCTGGACGATGCCAACATGGTGTCATATGTTTGCTCGCTGCCTCACGGGCGCGGCGAGGGTATGGTTTGAGAGCTTGCCGACTGGGCAAATTGATGGGTTCGAGGAGCTATTAGAAAAGTTCCAAGCCCACTTCGTACAGCAGCGCAGGCACACGCGCGATCCTGATGACATCATGCACTGCGTACGCAGGAATGATGAAACGATTGAAGATTACATCACTCGGTTCAATCAGGAGTCTCTGGCAATCGGAGGTATAACCGAACAACTCCTGCGCGTGGCCTTTATACAAGGCGCGCGCAGTGATCAACTCCGCCGAGCTCTCGTAAGCAAAGATGGCATGCCCACCACGTGGGCCAAGTTAATGGAGGCATCGCGAGTTTTCGCGAGAAATGAGAAACAGATTGCCCAAGATAGGGCAAGAGAAAGAACGCATCAGGCTGAATCACCGCGCAGCAAAGAGAAGAGGGCCAAACAGAACTCTGTATGGTCCAGGTTGCAGCCAACAAGTTTTTCTTCCGCAGAAAAGCAAGCGCAACCAAGCTCACCCCAGCCCCAAAAAGATGTTCGTAATCGCGGGGAGGGTGACAAGAGGGAGGGCGGCAGAGATCCTAGCAGACCTCTGCCAAGAATATGGACTTCCCTCACTAAAACACCTTCACAGGTGTTAAGTACTGAGAATGTCCAATTCAAGCCCCCCAAACAACTACACTACAAGGGACCGCAAAACAGTGGCAAATATTGTGAATTTCACAGGTCCCCGGGCCACAACACCGACGCATGCCATCATTTAAAGGATGCGATCGAGAAGGATGTAAAATCAGGCAGGCTGGCTCACTTGGTGAAAAACCCAAGAATAGAAGATGAGCAACCGGAAGGAGCCTCTGCCAGCAAGAAATACAAAAGAATCTGTGTGGCTGAGGGGGGACGACAAGGGCAGACGTCAAAAAAGAGAAGCGCGCAAATCAACGGAGATTGGCGCGAGCAGCAAGTTATCTTCCCAAGAATCAGGGGAGGCCCTTCAATAAGCAGTCCTCTCGTCATCACCACACACATTGCTCATTACGAAGTGTCAAAAGTCCTGGTGGACACTGGAAGCGAATCTGACATTATGTATGAGCAATGTTTCAGAAAGTTAGACCCGGCAGACCAAGCGCGGCTTGAAATTGTGAACGCACCAATCTGTGGTGTTTCAAATGAAATCATCCATCCCCTAGGTCAGATTCAGTTTGAACTAACTATGGGGGATGATGAGCACAAGCGAGCAGAAGTTGTCAACTTCTTGGTCTTGCCCACCACGTCATGCCACAATATGATCCTGGGTAGGGGAACGATTGCCCAATTTAATGCTATACCGTCGCCAGCGCACGGCGCATTGGGGTTCCCTACACCAACAGGCGTAACATTTGTTTACCGCGATCATTTGTGCGCAGTGACAAGTACGCCGCGGGAAGGGAGAATGAAACTTCCAATGGCGGACAATGCGCCAGAGAAGTGGATTTTAAACCCAAAATTCCCAGAGCAAACGGTCACAATTGGCGCTACCATTTCAGACGAAACGAGATTGAGAATGAAAAGGTTGCTCGCAAAATACACGTCGGTCTTCGCATGGCAACACTCCGATATGACTGGGGTCCCGCGAGACTTGGCGCAACATTCTCTTAACACGTTCAAGTCGGTGGAGCCAATTGCTCAGAAAAAGAGAATCATGGGGGATGAAAAGGCGAAGGCCATGAATGAGCAAGTTGAGGACCTGTTGCGCGCAAACATCATCCGCCCGATCCGATACCAGACGTGGGTAGCCAATCCTGTGATGGTAAAGAAAAGTAACGGGTCATGGAGGATGTGTATTGACTTCAAGGACCTCAACAAAGCATGTCCGAAAGACTGTTACCCCCTCCCAAACATCGACGCAAAGGTGGACTCCGTGGCGCCATTCAAGCTCAAATGTTTCCTGGATGCCTACAAAGGCTATCACCAGATTCAAATGGCACCACAAGACGAAGACAAGACTGCCTTCAGAACCGACAAGGGTGTTTTTTGTTACACAAAAATGCCCTTTGGTTTAAAGAATGCGGGCGCCACTTATCAGAGACTTATGGATTCGGTTTTCAGTGAACAAATCGGAAGAAATCTAGAAGTCTACGTTGATGATTTGGTGATCAAGAGCAGGGAGGAGAGACAAATGCTCAAAGACATCGAGGAAACTCTTCAGCGCTTAACGGAAGTCAACATGAAGCTCAACCCGAGCAAATGTACTTTCGGCGCGGAAGAGGGGAAATTTCTTGGTGTAATGGTCACTAAGGATGGTTTCAAGGTGAACCCTGAAAAGGTGGAAGCCATCCTTGACATGCCTTCACCATCCACCATGAAAGAGGTTCAGAAGCTGAATGGTAGATTGGTGTCAATCAATAGGTTCCTAGCGAACCACGCCAGCAAATCTACTCCATTCGTTAACACTTTGAGGAACTGCTTGAAGAAGAGCCAATTCAAGTGGACGCCTGAGGCTGAGCAAGCTTTCAGTGAGATAAAAGAATGTCTCATAAAGCTGCCCGCGCTCACAGCTCCACTTCCTGGCGAAACCCTTACATTGTACTTGTCAGCTGGAGACCGCGCCATCGGCGCAGTATTATTGGTGGATCGCAAGGGGATCCAAACGCCAATATACTATGTGAGTCGGGTGCTGACAGACCCTGAGACGCGCTATTCCATCATGGAAAAGTTAGTTTTGTCACTAACACACGCAATCATAAGTGAAGAGGTAGGTCTCAGCAGAGCCCAGTTGGACCCGCAAGACTCACCTTGAAGAGGGACGTCTGCGCAAAGACCAACTGGTTCCGCAGGACCCACCATGCTCAGAGAGATGAAGACCTTACGCGTAGTACGCCAGCTGTTCCCGCAGGAAAAGCCTCCCAATGGTGAAGTACCCCGCCTGTTCCCGCAGCTGCGGATACAAGCCATCAGGGAAGGCTACCCGCACTAATAGTAAGGCTACACGCACAAGGCACTAACTCTCAATAATTCAGTAATGTCACCTGAAGAAGGAATGAGCAAGGCGGGAATACTCCCGCCCAAATGAGCCAGTCCGTACGCTTTTGGAGGATCTTTTATACTATACCTGCCAAGGTATGGACAAAATAGACAAGATCTGACCAAAGCAGCCCATCACAGGGTGACAGCTCACTGACAACAGTACGACGAGGAGCACGCTCTAGTACAAAATGTCACTATCAGCCGCTGCCTACTCACCAACCCTCATCGTGGCACGTACATAGCCTGCAGTTGGTGGAAAAGGAATAGTACACAGCCGGCCATGTCACTATCAGCCGCTGCCTACCCACCAACCACCAGCACGGCACGTGCGTAGCCCACAGTTGGTAGAAAAGGAATATTATACAGCTGGCTGTACCTGCTTGGAAACCTACATTCGGCTATAAATACTCCAACACCTTGGAACGGTATGATCATCTTATACTATCACATATCATCTGATATTATCTTATCTACTCTAGCTATTTCTCTTAATATACACTTATATTCAGAGCAATCTAGTCTGATTCTCACGCCGGAGGGTGGTCACAAGGAGGTACCCCCCCCCTTCTCAGTGACGAGCTCACGGTGTCTGTTTTGCAGGTCATCGGAAGAATAACCATCTTTGCCGGACCTAACCCTCGTGAGAAACATCTACTTAACCCTAAGATTATCCGTAATCTGCCGGGGTCACTTAGTGTTTCTTCAATAAGCATCCAAACCTTTTTCCCCTCCACCATCATAACTAGTCAGTTAAAGCTAGTTAACCACAGCGTGCAAGTTAAGTGTTGATCTGGTTAAAGTCACACTGCCTACATGACAATGCCATGTCGTTTTAGCTAGCCCTTACTAGTTAAATCTAATTAAACTATTACACATAGGCTCATAGCTTGCATCTTTAAAGGCCTATCCTGTTTTTTGTTTGTTGTTACGTCGTACTCTACATATTAATGCTAAAACTTATAAAGATTTCAGTAGTTACTTTTCCTTTAGGTAATTGCTAAGGAATATTGTAACCTAATTTATATGTTGCAAATTTGAAAGACAAAGCATATTCTATAACACACACAATATTGCTATAATAATTAAATACTTCAATAACTAAAAAATTGCTTTATATACATTTCAGATATATATCTGGATGCTAATACCCGATCGTGTCCCCATCATCACTACGTTAAAACCAAACATTTCATTGGGACTGTAGGGACGCCATGCCACGTGGAGTAACACCAGTGGTGGAGTAAAGATGAGGTGCAATCCATGCAATCCGATTTATGTGGTTGCATAGAATAAAACTTTAGAAAACCAATCAAAATCATTCAACTTTATATAAAAACACAAACTAAACCCTTAACTTTGAACTACTGCAACTCAACTTAAGAAAGAAAAAGATGGCATCCATCTCAGCTTCCATTTCCACCGCATCACCGTCGTTCTCGTTGCTCCAAAAGCCCACCACCACCCATGGTTCTCCGGTTCTCGGTATGTTTTAGATCATCCAAATCATATAATGAGTCTATTATATAAAAAACACACATATGAAGAGGTAGGTCCCAGCAGAGCCCAGTTGGACCCGCAAGACTCACCTTAAACAGGGACGTCTGCGAAGAAACCAACTGGATCCGCAGGACCAACCATGCTCAGAGACGTGACGTCCTTACGCGCAGTACGCAAGCTGTTCCCGCAGGAAATGCCTCCCATGGTGAAGGACTCCGCCTGTTCCCGCAGCCTCGGATACAAGCCATGAGGGAAGGCCACCCGCGCAGCAAGGCTACACGCACAAGGCACTTAGCTCTCACTCAGTGTCACCTGAAGGAATGAGCGAAGCCGGGAACTATCCCGCACAAGGGCGGGAGGGGGAATACTCCCGCCCAAATAAGCCAGTCCGTACGATACAGGAAGATCTTCTGTACTGTACCTGACGAGGTATGGGAAAAAGATCTGACTAAAGATACGACAGCTTATGGACAACAGTATGGCGAGCAGCATGCTCCTACACTGTTTGTCACTGTTAGCCGCTGCCTACTCACCAACTCTTGTCATACCACGTGCGTAGCTGGCAGTTGGTGGAAAAGGAATAGTATACAGCAGGTCTGGTCACTATCAGCCGCTACCTACCCACCAACTACCAGCAGGACACGTGCGTAGGCTACTGTTGGTGGAACAGGAACACTGTTGCAGCCGGCCATACCTCCTTGGAAACCTACCTTCGGCTATAAATACCCCAAATGGTATGACCATCTCATCTTATCTTGGATTATCATATCTTATCATATATCATCATATTATACCTGATATCTGCTCTAGCAATCTCTTAATATACTTTTATATTTAAAGAGCAATCTAGTCTGATTCTCACGCCGGAGGGTGGTCACAAGGAGGAACCCCCCCCCCCTTCTCAGTGACGAGCTCACGGTGTCTGTTTTGCAGGTTATCAGAAGAACCATCTTCCAAGGGTCTAACCCCTCGTGGGAAACATCTCTCCAACCCCCAGGTTACCAGTAATCTGTCGTGGGTCCGGTTAGTGTTTCTTCATTGGCGCCATCCGTGCATAAAGCTAGAACTTTATTTTTCTCCAGTTTTTTCAAACTTCTACAAAGATGGTTAGAGAAATTCCGGTAACCACAACCCCAGCTACTGGGGTGAATACCGGTAACACAGTTTTTACAAACACTACCCCGGTTACCCATGCCGGGACAAGTGAAGTAAATTTTACGAACACTACCCCAGTTACTCAAGCTGGGGCAAGTGCAGTAAATGATCGCCTACTGGGATCCACTGATACCCAGCTTGAGAAACGAAGACTCCCCCGCCAAACTCTCGATGAAGTTAAGGCATGGGCGGAGGCACGACAAAAAGAATTCCAGGCTGAGTTGGACGAACGCTTGCGTTCCGTACAACAGGCCGACGAACTCGAATACTGGGAGGATGACTCGGAGGAATCCGACTCCGACGCGAACCCTCGCCATAAGGCAAAAGGGAAGCGTAAGGAAATGGAATCCCAACCGAAAAGGCATTTTGGACAAGCCTTCAAACCAAAAAGCACAGGTGGAAGTCCACGAGACTTCTCCAAAACGTTCAGACCAAACGTAGCAAATGCGGGAACGTCCAAATTTGCACGGGACATTGCGGAAGCAATTGCCCCAAGGAGTGCCAAACAGATGCCTAACATAGGCACGTATGACGGTATATCTGATCCAGACGATCATTTGAACACGTTCATAGCGGGGGCAACCGTCAGCAATTGGACGGAACCCACGTGGTGCTACATGTTCCAAATGACGCTTGTTGGGGCTGCTAGAGCTTGGTTTGATCGTCTACCGGTCAACCACATCTACGACTGGGCAGACTTCGAGCAGAAGTTTAGCCAACACTTCAGCCAGCAACGGAAGTATACCGAGGAGCAATGGACAATCCTCAAATGCATACGAGAAGAAGATGAATCTCTGCCAAACTTCATCACTCGCTTCAACTCAAAGAAGCTAAGTTTGGGCAATATCAGCGAAGATCTTGTTCGCGCTGCCTTCATCCAGGGCGCGCACGACCCAGAGCTCATCCGCACCCTAACAGGTAAAGATGGCATGCCATCCACATGGGATGCCATCATGACAGCAGCAAAACGCTATGCGGAAACGGAGAAGCAACTGGGTAGAGATCTCCCACAGAGCACAAACCTCTACACTCAAAAGACGAGAGAAGACAACGTCCTCTCCGCCCGACTAAATAAAAAACGGAAGCAAGGCATTTGGCAGTCAAGGGTAAACTTTGACACCTCACCCGGCTTGCAACATCGATTGGGCGGAAGGGATAATGCACAACCGCACCGGAACTCCAGATGGACGCCACTCAGCAAAAGCGTCACTGAGATATTCGCCACTGAACAGCTCCCGTGGCCAAAGCCTCCAATAATCCGACATCGTCACAATGCTGATCGGAGCAAATACTGTGACTTTCACAAGACAAAAGGCCACAACACTGAAGAATGCACAGACGTAAAAGACTGAGCAGGCGGGTGCGTATAGAACCCCAGCTGGGGAAAACACGAATCAATTCCAGCTTCGATATCGAGACTACATGCTGCGTAAAGAACGAGATCCCGAACCAGGTGCGTATCGGCTCGATGGCACTCCCATCCCAACATGGAAGGGAGCTCATTTACACAGTTTGCATGTAAATCAATTCCAATTTGTAAAGAAAAGGCCAAGAGCCACTTCTAATGGAAATGATTCTCTTTAAGAACATCGAAGCTGATGATTTTACATTTATACTTTTCTGAACACTAATATGCCGGTTTTCACCGCATAATTACGTGAAGTCATTGCATGGGAAGGCGGTCCTACCCGCACGAACCCAATAACGTGACAAACCTTCACGCAGGTCAGTTGAAGGGGAAGAGTTCAATTATCCCATTAAATGAAAGTGCCGGTCTATCCGCATGAATCATGAAAGGAAACTGAACACTAACCTATCGACAACCGCGCGTCGAACGGTTCAAAACAAAATTCTTAAAAAGGATAAGGAAAACCTACACGCAGGTCAGATAAAGGTAAAGTTTTGCCATCCTACTAAGTGCAAGTGACGGTTCTACCCGCACAATCACGAAAGAGGAAGCAAAACTTCACACCTATTATCAACCACGTTCAAAGGTTAACTTATCCTCAAAAGATGAGGAAAACCTACACGCAGGTCAGATAAAGGTAAAGTTTTGCCATCCTACTAAGTGCAAGTGACGGTTCTACCCGCACAATCACGAAAGAGGAAGCAAAACTTCACACCTATTATCAACCACGTTCAAAGGTTAACTTATCCTCAAAGGATGAGGAAAACCTACACGCAGGTCAGATAAAGGTAAAGTTTTGCCATCCTACTAAGTGCAAGTGACGGTTCTACCCGCACAATCACGAAAGAGGAAGCAAAACTTCACACCTATTATCAACCACGTTCAAAGGTTAACTTATCCTCAAAAGATGAGGAAAACCTACACGCAGGTCAGATGAAGGTTAAAGTTTAGCCATCCTACTAAGTGCAAGTGACGGTTCTACCCGCACAATCACGAAAGAGGAAGCAAAACTTTAACCCATTATCAACCACGTTTAACAGGTTAACTTATTCTAAACACTTGGAAAATTGCTAATTTAAACTAAGTATGCAAGTCATAAGTTTATAAAGCAAGGAACCCAAAGAAGGAAATAACAATCTTATACGCAAAAAGATTTATATTTCACATTAATTATTACAAGAATGGCCGGGTAACTACCCGACTACAAAAAGAAAAATACATCTGTACAAGACTATCCTAGCAATGGGAAGGGATCTTCAGGATCAAGCCTCAGGGCCGCCTCCACTTGGACCCGCTCCATCAGAACGGGGTGGTTCGAGAAAAGCTTTGAGGACAGCTAACCCATCATCAGCAGCAGCTACTTGGTTCACCTTCTCCACCACTGGATGCGGGAAGGCAGCATATTGATTTACTGCTTGGTCATATATAGCTTCAGTGTCAATATTGTACAAAGGGAAGTTGGAAGGCGGGAAGCCTTTCTCAACGAACCCTAGACCAAGCAGGAAGCCAGCCCGTTCCCCATCCTCGTGAGAAGCGTTGAGGGCTGCGCTCATCGCATCGTCGTAGGATGTCTCTGAGAAGACCCGATGCACAACCTACAAAAAAAAATACAAGTGTCAAAACACCTTTTCTATGTACAAAGGAAAGCGTGAAGACGTAAAGATAAAATACCTGAGGCAACGCTTCTCGAAGAAGCCATTCCTTGGCAACCAGGGCTTGGGTGCAGGCGCGTTCGGCTTCGCATTTATTGAGATTGGCAAGTTGTACTTCCTTTGCAGCAGCCTCTTCAACGCCCTTAAGCTTCCGCTCGGTGTGGTCAAGCACGCCCCTCTGGTCCAGGATCTCTTGGAGCTTCTTGGCATCTTCCATAGCCAAGGCATCATGAGCACGTTGGAGAGCCTCTAGTTGGGCCTTGAGCTCCTCGTTCTCTATGCGTAAAGGCTCAGCAACGGCTTCAGCCTTGGTAGCCCTCTCAGTTGCGTTCCTCGCAGTCTCCTTAGCCAGCCGAAGCTGTTCATTAACAGCTTGGGCAGCCTTGGAGCGGGCCTCGAGTCGCGCTTGAACTTCAAACTCAAGGGCCTTGAAGGCCTTCTCCTTCTCCGCAGCAGCTGCGGTCAATCGTTGGTTCTCCTCCCGAAGAGCACGCGCCTGAGATACGTCCTTTGCGCGAGCTGCTTTCAACTTGTCGTTTTCACGACAAAGCAGCTCGACGCGCGGCTGCATCCGGGCCATGAGAACCCGAAGCTCATTGGTTAGCCTACCCTCCTGGTAGCTAGCCATGGCTTCCCCCAACGCACCATGAGGAGCAGCGTGGCGAGCCCTGTCCACGCACTCCACAGGGGTACGAAGGGTTGTTCCTCGGCGTATGTTCCATCGAGGAACATGCACTTCATTGGAATCCGACACTGCAAAAAACAAAAAAGCAGTTAGGAAAAAGATGATAAAAAAATTAAAAGTGAAAAAGGGCCAAAGGAACCCTACGCACCTGTAGGGTCTATAACAGGCCGATAACCGCCGAACCCATCACCTGAACCCAAAGGAAACCCATCCAAAAGGTCAGGCAGATGGGAAGGTGGCAAGGACTGGCGAGTACTCCCATGCGTACCTGATGGGCCGGCCATCGGGGCCGGTGGCGGGGGCATGGTGGCAGCCGCCGCAGTCGCTGCCGCAGAATCCGCAGCAATCGTCACCGCCGGCTCGGTGAAGGACGCCGTAAAAATCGCACTCACGGCCGGCGATGGCATAAACTCGGCTGGAACAGTCGGCTCAGAATGAGCAACTGAACCAGCGGGACCAGGCGGAGGCGCCTGGGTCGACGCCTCAGGTAGGCTGACCAAGCCTACCGTCATCGGCGGAGAGGTACTACTCGGTACTTCACCCTGGAATGCGTCAACATCCACGCCTGCACAAGAAGATAAGTGTTAATAAATTTATGAAGTGAAATCTACAAAAAGAAGAATGTTGTTCTTACGGGTTTTCTTGAGCCTGAACGTACGAAGGGGCGGGGACAAGCCCGATGGGGCCGGTCTCTTGACGCCGGTCACCGTCGTCGTCATTGGTTCTCCGGAGGTAACAGTCGTAGCCTCCGGAGCAGTGGTCTTCTCACCACCGGGGTTCCCCGCCACCTCTCCACTATCTGACTCGGTGTCAGATAGAACCACCGGATCAGCCGTGGAGGCCACCTTCTCCTTTCCTTTCCCTCCGGCAGCCTTCTTCTTCCGCACAAGGGGAGGACCATCTGCGGATTCCTCAGAAGAAGACAGGATGTAAGGATTTCCAGCAGCGGGTACAGCATTGAGGGGTTCAGGATAGAATATCTCCTTACCTGGCCGCCGGTGGCTCAGGATCTCTTGGCCCGGCGGATAGACATCCACAAACCTATCCGCCGTTTGCTCCAGGATGGGCAACTCATTGTCGTCCAGAGCACGAGTGCCCACCCGCACGGGACTGTCAGCTTCCCGCGGGAACAGGAGCGACTCCAAATTATTCCCCTCTGAAAGAAAAGAAACAGTTAGAAAATAAACTAATATCAGCAAGAAAGACAAGACATACCATAAGGAATAGAGTTCAAACCGTATTCGAGAAGGATAGGAAACCGAGACGCCTCCTTCCATACCCGGCTCATCCCCAGCAGCACCATCCCGGACTCCGCAAACCGGTAAACCGGAGATTGGACCCGGGATATCTTCGCGAACCATTCCGCCTCCTGGTAGCTGGAAGCGTGAAGGCTCGGAAGCGCTTGACCCTTCTTGAACTTCATATCAATGGGGATGGCGCGGGCAGAGATGTAGAAGAACTCCCGCTTCCACGATCGGAGACTGCGCTCGGTCACGCAGATCTTCAAACCCTTAATACGGGTTGTCAGGGTGTATCACCCCTGGACGCACCTCCAAGTATAGAAGGTCATCAGGCGGTCCACGTAGGGCTCAATACCCAGAATCCGGCACACCCACTCGAAGTGCCGGACCTTGGCAATCGCCATCGGATGCACCTCGGTCAGGTGCACCCCGTGCCTCTCCAGTACACGGTACACAAACTTTGTCAATGGGAACCTAAGGTTCCCATAAACAAAGAATGCAGCATATACCCCGATCTTGCCACTGGGGGCATCGTACACAGTCTGGTGGGATTCAGGAAACTCAGGCTCGAGAGACTCGAGCATGAACTTCCTGACGATGTACTGGTACTGATCGACAGGTAGAGCACACTGGCACTCGCCAGCAGTACTCCTATCGTCGGTTACAGCTTCAGCATCATGAGAAGACATTTTTGCAGAAAGAAGAGTGATTTCGGGAAAATGCTTGCCTGAAAAAGGGGAGTATTTGCCGGAAATCACTAAGAAGAAGAAGAAGAGAGGTGAAAGTGTGGATTACAAAGAGGCCTCTCCCCCTTTATATACTAATCGCAATTAATGCGGTGAATTTAATGCGGAGGAGAGAGAAATCGAGGGTGCAATGAAACTAAGACACGTGGCAAAAAGCAGGCTGGCAACAGCTGTTGACAGGACGTGTGCCAGTAATTTCGCGGCCACGCGCCCGAAAAATCGTGCCCACGCGCCATAAAAAGCGTCTGGAATGACCATATAATGTCACGTCACCATAACTTCCTGCACGTCCTGACACAGTCAGAAGAAACTGTCGCACGACGTTTCAGAGGTTTGGACTGTTCCTATCTTTCCACCAACCTTTCGAATTTCAAAATTCAAAATTTAAAAATATTAAAAAGTAAGCGGGAAAATCCCCCCTTACCTTGGCAAACAAGTAACCGTAAGACGGATGCGGGTACAGCGTTAAGGCAAAACCCTTCACATACCTAGCACCCGCAGGGAATTGAAGCCAAGAAAATCTTGGCGAACAAGTAACCGTAAGACGGATGCGGGTACAGTGTTAAGGCAAAACCCTTCACATACCTAGCACCCGCAGGGAATTGAAGCCAAGAAAATCTTGGCGAACAAGTAACCGTAAGACGGATGCGGGTACAGTGTTAAGGCAAAACCCTTCACATACCTAGCACCCGCAGGGAATTGAAGCCAAGAAAACCTTGGCAAACAAGTAACCGTAAGACAGATGCGGGTACAGTGTTAAGGCAAAACCCTTCACATACCTAGCACCCGCAGGGAATTGAAGCCAAGAAAATCTTGGCGAACAAGTAACCGTAAGACGGCTGCGGGTACAGTGTTAAGGCAAAACCCTTCACATACCTAGCACCCGCAGGGAATTGAAGCCAAGTATTCCTCGGCAACCAAGTAACTATAAGACGGGTGCGGGTACAGTGTAAAGGCAAAACCCTTCACATACCTAGCACCCGCAGGGAATTGACGCCAGGAATACCTTGGAAGTAAAGTAACCGTAAGACGAGCGCAGGTACAGTGTTAAGGCAAAACCCTTCACATACCTAGCGCTCCGCTGGGAATTGAAACCAAGAAGGATCTTCTGGGCAATGCTTGCGGAAATGGAAATAACATCCCCGCATAGCGGGAACGTCGAGAACTACGTTGTTGGAAGCTCCAGGATGGAATTGATGGTTTTAACATAATTGATCACTATGTTCAAAACTACCAAAACCTCATGGAAAGACCACACAAGTGGGACTCAACGCTCCTGACTTGCGAGGAGGTTACAGACCTGCCCGCATCATACCCAAAGACCAAGCAGGAAACTCGGGAATTTCTGCAAGTGACAAGGACTTCCGCGGGAGGAATCCCTATGGAAAACCTTAAAAAACCCCTTTTCAAAACCCTTTGCTCAAGTCCAAAAGTTCACCTCACTTTATTAAACACGCATGAGAAGAACATTGGACTGGGGGGACTTGAAGAGGTAGGTCCCAGCAGAGCCCAGTTGGACCCGCAAGACTCACCTTAAACAGGGACGTCTGCGAAGAAACTAACTGGATCCGCAGGACCAACCATGCTCAGAGACGTGACGTCCTTACGCGCAGTACGCAAGCTGTTCCCGCAGGAAATGCCTCCCATGGTGAAGGACTCCGCCTGTTCCCGCAGCCTCGGATACAAGCCATGAGGGAAGGCCACCCGCGCAGCAAGGCTACACGCACAAGGCACTTAGCTCTCACTCAGTGTCACCTGAAGGAATGAGCGAAGCCGGGAACTATCCCGCACAAGGGCGGGAGGGGGAATACTCCCGCCCAAATAAGCCAGTCCGTACGATACAGGAAGATCTTCTGTACTGTACCTGACGAGGTATGGGAAAAAGATCTGACTAAAGATACGACAGCTTATGGACAACAGTATGGCGAGCAGCATGCTCCTACACTGTTTGTCACTGTTAGCCGCTGCCTACTCACCAACTCTTGTCATACCACGTGCGTAGCTGGCAGTTGGTGGAAAAGGAATAGTATACAGCAGGTCTGGTCACTATCAGCCGCTACCTACCCACCAACTACCAGCAGGACACGTGCGTAGGCTACTGTTGGTGGAACAGGAACACTGTTGCAGCCGGCCATACCTCCTTGGAAACCTACCTTCGGCTATAAATACCCCAAATGGTATGACCATCTCATCTTATCTTGGATTATCATATCTTATCATATATCATCATATTATACCTGATATCTGCTCTAGCAATCTCTTAATATACTTTTATATTTAAAGAGCAATCTAGTCTGATTCTCACGCCGGAGGGTGGTCACAAGGAGGAACCCCCCCCCTTCTCAGTGACGAGCTCACGGTGTCTGTTTTGCAGGTTATCAGAAGAACCATCTTCCAAGGGTCTAACCCCTCGTGGGAAACATCTCTCCAACCCCCAGGTTACCAGTAATCTGTCGTGGGTCCGGTTAGTGTTTCTTCAACCACCCATGGTTCTCCGGTTCTCGGTATGTTTTAGATCATCCAAATCATATAATGAGTCTATTATATAAAAAACACACATATGCATGTTATATATTATATATCATATATGTAATTTTTGCTTGAATATATGTAACTATTCACAAATGCATGTTTAATATATATGTAATTTAATGTAACTTTTTGTCCTGATCCGTTCTAGTCTGACTCATTTTACCCTAGTAACGTACAATAAAAAAATCTTGGATCCGTCACTGTTACTGAAAAGAGCTTCAGTTTTTTTTGCCATGCCTCCAAAATAACTAAGTCGCCCATGCATACCTATAGCATGTATATATATATACGTATTAATGTAAGTTGTTAACCTTGATTAGGATTGCCAACAATGAGCAAGATGGGAAAAGTGAGATGTTCCATGGAAGGTAAGCCCGCCGTCACATCGGATGATGGCGCGTCGAGGTTGAGGATGGGTGCATCCTCATTGATGGCTGCAGCGGTGGCTGCAGCCATGTCAAGCCCCGCGGCCATGGCTCTAGTGGACGAGAGAATGAGCACGGAAGGGACCGGGTTGCCCTTTGGTTTAAGCAATAACCTTCTCGGGTGGATCCTTTTTGGGGTGTTTGGTTTGATTTGGACACTTTACTTTGTTTACGTCGGTAGCCTTGATGAGGATGAGGAGTCAGGTTTATCACTTTAAACTTTTTTTACTATAATGATAGTTTTCCAATTGTGATGGACTTATGTGTAATATTATTATTCATGTATCCTTTGTAATTCGATTGTAAAGTATTTGTGTTTATAAGAATTGCACTTTTGTCCCTCTAGATTTGAGCCTTGACACACTTCTTTTCTTTAAGGTTGGCAATTAAACCCGAACCTAACAGGAAAGGTCGAAAGCCGAAACATTCGAGACAAGTATTTGGATATGAGATTAGTATACGTCTTGGGTTTAGGAATGGTACATAGTTGAGATTAGACAAGTATTTCGATTGCCCTAACTAATTTATCCTAATTGAAACCAAATTTCTTTGTATAATATATATTTTTAAAAACATACATATTGAAGTTGTTATAAACTTAAAATATTACAAATTGTGAGACAACTACATAGTTGAATATTATATAATTTTAAGTTGGTTTCTTATGTAAGTTTAAGCTCAGGTTTCGACACATGAGACTATAAATGAGTATAATTGATGCCCGAGTTTACTTGACCCGTGACTATAAAAGGATATAATAGCATAAGCTAATCAGCGGGTACGAAATACAATTTTATAATCTAATACGGGATATGAATTATCCATAATGTATTACCACCCCTATTCTTCTTGTAAAGTTTGATTTCATTTCACTTTTCTCTATTTTGGAAGAAAGTATTGAATGCAATTATTTCTCTCATAATCTTAAAACATCATGCGGTTGTATATATTTGGTCTAATGTATCATCCTAATTATCCAGTTACTCATACATTAACATTACTAGCTGAGTGCCCGCGCAATGCAGCGAGGGTGTGCACGCAACTCGACATTGAACGTATAGTATGTGCCAGTACATACGTCATCTGATGACAGTGTGCACGTAGCCCGAAATTAGACACGTAACTCGTGCAAAGCCAGTTGCGTGTAATCGAAGATTGAACACGCGTAACCGGCCCGGAATGCACGTTACTGACATTAAAACATGCTTAACCAACACCACGGGTGTAATTCATAACGATTACCGGTGTAGGGCGCTATGTTGAGCGCTTACCAATATTTGGTTATGTACGTTACGTGGTCCTGAACACGCGTTTATCGGCCCCGGTACATGTAAACAAAGACATCTGCCTAACCGATGACGAAAATCAAGAAGCAAACCCGAAATATACAGTAATTTCAAATAAATCACTTTTGTAAATCAACCCGTTTTGGCCCTAAACCCGTTCTGACTCGACATCGGTCTGACCTGCCCCTATCTACTCGAACCCGAACCAAATTAACCATTTTTTTGTATTGAATTGTTCTGACCCTAATCCACTTTTGCAAATGACCCAAGCTCACCAGACTCGACCTATTACCAGTTCTACACGGTAATCGCGTAACATGTTAAATTTTAAAACTAAAAAACTATAGCAATATCATACTCAAATTAAAGAGAATAAAATACTTGTTTTTATGATGTAGTTATTTTAAAAAAAATATTAACGTGTGAAAAGATATGACTGTTAAAAGTCAAGGGGTAGTTGGTTTTGAATCAGGGGGACATATGTGTAACTATTATTTAAATTTACAAAAAAAGTAGTGAAGTTGGGGACCAAAATTATAAGTATATTTTAAATGAATGAAAAGTCTTAATTACCCTTAATTTTTATATTTTTGATGCATTGTGTGTTGTAAATAAATCATTGAGTTTGGTACCTCTTAAAATTTAAGAGGTCTCTCACTCATGCTTTATATATAGTAAGTATAGATATAGTATGTCAGAAACATAATCATAAATTCGCATTCAAGACAATCCATGAATCAAATACTTAATCACAACACACATCGACGCATGATAATCAAGCATAACTTGTATATATAGCGTGGAACGAAGCATAGTTAAATAAACATACTTTTATACAAATTATAAATAAAAGAGGAAACTAATCACTTTTTGATGTGATATATCCAGATGCAGTAAAGAACCATGCAGTGTTACATGACAGCATAGTTGTGCATCCGATTTTACTTGTTTATCCTATTAGAGACACATTAATTGTATATTCTGATCACTATGTATTATCTAACGCATCCTTCTTTATTCCATGAAGAACTCATAAAAGTCTTATTTAATATGCTCGTGTCACCTTTTTTTGTGTATCATGATCACTTAAACGCACGATTTGCTAATGAAATACACTGCAACCGTTAGTTTAGTTATCAATTTATCATATCATGAAAGAGATCCTCGTTATTTATTCGCTGAGTTTTACATATGATTGTGATCTAGAGGTATTTAGCAAGGTGGTGTTATGTGATGCTATCAAGTTATCGGAAGGTGAGGTATATGATCATTTTAGACAATCTTTCCATAAGTTATGAAACCGGTGGAAATGTGTTCCATGAGCCTAAGTCACCCATATGTGTATCCCAACATGCATCAAGATCGATCTTTATATATGAGTGATTTTTTAGCCAATATATGTATAAGTTGAATCGAAAATTTTCAACAAGTTCATGTACTTAAAGCAAATAGATGCGCATGTCATTACTATACCCTACGAAATCAGAAAGATGATACACGAGACATTGAGGATTCAGTCACGCAGGATATGCATTTTACAAATTCATTAGCGCGACTTAGGGGCTGTTTGTTTACATCTGAATGGAACCATTCAGATGTAAACATCTGATCATTCAGACTTCAGACTGTTTGGTTCCAAACAGAAAAACATCTGAATGGAACCATTCAGATGTAAACATCTGATTCATTCAGACTTCAGACTGTTTGGTTCCAAACAGAAAAACATCTGAATGGTTAAAATTAGGTTTGAATCATTCAGACTTGGTGTTATTGCTGAATGTGACAGAGGATCATTCAGACCTGACTCATTCAGATCTGAATGAACCAAACAGCTCCTTAAAGTGATTCACAAAAGAGTTGGTTGTATACATTTCAAACATACGTTTGATGGAATAAAGTGGGATACACGAGGTAAGGTGGATACTCATCTATGTGACTATGTTAGTGTGCGACTCCTAACGATATGAGTAACTACTAACATATATGGCAATATGGGACATATCAAATCTACAAAAATACTGGTTTTACATAAACAGATCAATAGTTACCTATAGCTAGACTTTGTCCCCAACAAATCACGCAAATAAGAAATCAAAAGCAAGAATTCATCATGTTTTCCGAAATGATCAAACCAAGAGGATCAAGTATGTGTTTACGTTTATCGTACCTTCTCATGATACCTGAAAATCCTTCTAGCTCGTTTGTAGCTTATTCAAATGAGATGATATCAAACTTTACAAGAAAGGTGTCCATACTCAAATCTAGGGCCAAAGTGCAATTCTCATGAGCACAAACTCTCAGACAATCAAATTATCAAAGTACAAAGTACAAAGAATACATGATTAATATTACACATAAGCTTATTACAATTGATAATTTGTCATTTAAAGTGATAAACCTGACTCCTCATCCTCATCAAGGCCACCGACGTAAACAAAGTAAAGTGTCCAAATCAAACCAAACACGCCAAAAAGGATCCACCCGAGAAGGTTGTTGCTTAGACCAAAGGGCAGCCCGGTCCCTTCCGTGCTCATTCTCTCGTCCACTAGAGCCATGGCCGCGGGGCTAGACATGGTTGCAGCCACCGCTGCAGCCATCAATGAGGATGCACCCATCCTCAACCTCGATGCACCATCATTGGATGTGACAGCGGGCTTACCTTCCATGGAACATCTCACTTTCCCCATCTTGCTCATTGTTGGCAATCCTAAATAATATAATTAACAACTTCTATTATATGATTGTATATGCATGATTATATATGCAGGGTCAACTCAACCATTTTAAATGCCTAAAACGAAGTGCATATCCGTCCCTTTTAAAAATGGACCCTAAATTTTTTGTTTTATTATTATTACTAGCTATGGGCACAAACGGGTCAGGTTAGAACATGTCATGTCAAAAAATTACATTAATCCATAGCAAACTAATAAGCATGCATATTCTTCAACAAATAGATTGCATTTATTCAAACAAAAAGTTACATATATTATATATAATAATATATGTATGTAATTAATTATGTATACATTATCAACTCATTATATGATTTGGATGATCTTAACATACCAAGAACCGGAGAAGCATGGGTGGTGGTGGGCTTTTGGAGGAGAGATAATGATGGTGATGTGGGGGAAATGGAAGCTGAGATGGATGCCATCTTTTTCTTCTTCTTTAGTTGGGTTGCAAGAACTTGAAGATTAAAAAATGGTGAATGCAATTCAAAGTTAAGGGTTCAATTTGTGTTTTTATATAAAGTTGAATGATTTTGATTGTACCTGGCCTTAACTCCACATAAATTAGATTACATGGATTGCACCTCATCTTTATTCCACCACTTGTTTTGCTCCACGTGGCGTGACATCTACAAATCATCCTGAAATGTTTGGGTTCTTTCTATGATCATAATAAAATATGCTAGTTTTATATATATGATTTTTTTAACAATCCAAAGTTAACCTATTGTAATATTGTATGTTATAATTTATACCGACAATTTAATCAATTACATATTTAACTTTTACTTTTATTTTTAAAGATGGTCTCACTTGAATATTCATCATACATTTACACTTAGATTTTCTCTCAATCTCGCTAACATATATAATGATAAATGAATTGGGTGTGGGCATTATTTATAAGCGAAATCGAGTGAAAATCAAATACAAATATGTGATAATTATAAGAAGAATTGTCTTTATCGGCGAACATGTAACTAAGAGTTCCCCCGATTAAATTGTCTAAATGGAGTATAATCTACTATTAAATTGAGTAATGGAAATGAACTGATTTAAAATAGAGAAGAACAAGTCTTTCATTGAAAATGATATACTTGGGCTTTTATAATTTGGAGCTCAATTAAGAGGCCCGGTACCATCATATGGGCTCCATATTATCGATTCACTTGTCATTTGTTTTTTCAAACTAAATATTATTTAGAAATTAGAAATGAAACGAAAATTTGATTCTGAATGAAACATCAACACTTTTCATTTAGCCCTGTTTCCGGATGTTAGATTATATTTAGGTATATAGGATTCGAACCCTTAACCATACGTGGAAGGATCTCGTAACATATTATTTTAATATCACTAGGCTATAGGCCTTTTGACAGTAACTATCAGAATTATACCTTGGTATGCTATATTTGATTTGATTCATTTTCTTAACTTAAGATCAAGTTTCGACTGATAAGTACAACAAGTAACTTTTAGCTACATAAGTTCATGAACGGGGGATTTTTGATTTCGTAAGAAACCGCAGCAATATAAAAAATCAAATAGCGATAGATATAAGTCCTTTTGCAAAACACTTTACAAATAAAATAAGAAATACAAATTTGGAATACGGGTCCATTTCCAACATGACCCTCAAGAATAGTCAGTGTTTGGGTTGTCATAGATAACACATTTAATAAACAAGTTGTGTTTAGGTTGACATGTTTAATTAAACAAGTCATGTCCAATTAACTATTTATCCCATTTAATTAAACATATTCACCCACTAACTTGTTTAACCCCGCTAACCCCCGTTTATGACATGTTTGACCTATTTTTACAACCTACCAATCCGATTAACACATTTACGACCTAACCTGATTGTTCACCAAACCGTTATTTCATTTGACACGTTTAGATAAATGAATTCAACGATTTTTAAGTGTGTGTAGTGTGTAGGGGTCAGGGTTACGTTTTTGAAATGTATAAAAATAAATATTAGCTATACATTTTAAAGATTATATAATCAAAAGTAAGTTTAAGTTTATACGAGTGAGTTTAACAAACAAACTGTAACATTTACCGTTAATAATACGTAGTAATAATAATAGATAAGCAATTGAGTTTGGGAGAGGATGGAGATGTCGTCGTTGAACATCGCCTCAACAAGATGCTGTCGTCATCCTTCATCAGGTCTCTTTCTCTCTCTAATCTCTTACTTACACACACACATATATATATATGTATCCGTGTGTATTTCAATTTAGGCGTAGTAATGTAAAAAATTGATGAAATTTGAGCGTTGTAGCTGATCAAATGAATGAATGAATGATGCATGTACCGTTATTCTTCGAATTCAATGATAAATGAACCTGTAAATTAACACTCTCAATATTGAACATTTGAATCTATCTCTGCATGATGCTTAGAAATTGCATTAGTTCACATTTGTGTGTGTGTGTGTGTGTGTGAATCTGTTAGACCTAATAGGGGATTATAATGGAATTGTAACATTTGTATGTAATTTTTCAAACTTATTAATCAGATTAATTGGATCATTGAATTAGTAAGTATAATTTTTGACCAGGTTTGACCGATTACCGATTTTAGAGGCCGATTAGTTGAAATCAAATCAGCAGCCCAGCAATTAGTAATCGGCGCCTAGAACGGATTTTTACAACACTGCATTTGTGTTAACTCGAAATTCCTTTATTGAAAATTCCATAGATGATTGATTCACTCTACTGATTGTTTATAAAAATATAGAATAATAATCATGAGCTTCTTTGTGGTAAGAATTTGGGAGAACATTAACATTCGGGCCTAATAGTATATGTGACACCGGTGACACTAACAAATATTTTGTAATGTTAAAGGTACAGATATGGTGCTGCTCAAGAAAGTCAATGTCTCTCATTGCTATCTAGGCTCGGTTTTTATGTTTTACAATAAAAACAGATATCAGCAGTCACTTAATCAAAGTATATCTTTATGGCATAAGAAATACCCAGTTCAGGTCCACTGTTAATTCGTTTTACTTGTTAAGTTTTCCTATGTTTTAATGCTATGCATTTATTTATTATATCGGTTTCATTCTGTAGTTATTCATTTTCAGGTGTTATGCAGCCAGAATAAAGATATTCCTATAGTAGAGGCTCGGTGTGTCATTTTTAAAAGTACTTCTATATGATTATTGGTGTTTTTCTCTATTATGCAAGTCACTATCTACTAGGCGGCGATATCAACCTGTCTGTTTATTAGGTCAATCTGGAATCTGGATAGTGTTTTATCTCAAATGACCAAATGGATCAAACAGTTAAATCAGACTGAATTCAGTTAAAAGTCTATTCCCAATGCAAACAACCTCCTAAATCTTGTTATTTAAGATTTAGATTACTACTGTAACAATATTGCTTCATTAATCTAATTAGCACATTAATCGATATACAGAAGTATGTGTTGTGTTAAGTGCTCAGTTGCATGGAAAAGCTAGTATGTACTGAGTACTGACTTGCATCAGTTTTGGCATGTCATGTTGAAGCATAGCAGCCACATAGGCAGTTAACGGTTTTCATTTATTTATACTTATCTTATGTTATGTAAAGACTTGTTGCTTAATAATGTGACCATGATTTGTAGGCCTGAAAAAAAAAGGAAAAACATCCAAGTTTCAAAATTTTTAGTTTTAGGTAACCATTACCGCTACCAAAAGTTTCTAGTTAAGGCATTGTGACCTGGAAACCAGTAAAATGTTGGCGTGGCAGTTGATGTTTCCATGTCAACTGGTTATCTTGGGTAATTAGCTTAAATCAAATGTTTTGAAACTTAATGGTTTTTTTCTGACCTAAAATAAGTTGGTTACCCAAAGCATTAATAAGACCAAAATTTTGTTACCTTTTGCAATTAGCCCTTATGTAGTAATCTGTCTCTGCCCTACAAGACTGCATGCTTGAGATTTGAGATGTAAGGGATCCATCTGTTATTTTTGTTATGTTATTAGAGTAAAGACTAAAGATGTAATTATGTATTTATCTAACTCGGTTTTTAAGTTACTTTCCATTTTCTCCAGGTCTATGGATGAAATATATGATACTTTGGCTGAGCGTCTGGTGCCAACTGCAGCTTCAGGATCAAATACCAGTTTAACGTAAGATTAAATCTTATAGTATAGAACAATTAAGCTACTTTGGGGTACATGAAATATTCTTAATTACATTTATACATGTTTTCAAACATTTAATAGACGCCTTATGGTAAACATGGTCATTAGCTTGTTGGTTTGATTGATTGCATTATTTTGATTTTTTAATCAAGATGTTGGTTTCACCTATAAAATTTTTATACTCTGTCAATGAAATAAATATTACACATATAACTATATTATATATGTGATTCATTAAATTTTTTATATGTTGGATAAACTTAGTGAACAAACATGTCTTTTGGCAGTTTTACCCAATTTCCTTATGAATGGGTTCATTGGGGTTATGTTTTATCTTTAACGGGTCTACCGGATAAAGTTAAAAAACCAACTACGAATAGGTCTGTAAGCGAACCAAATGTTTAGTAAACAGGTCGTTAAGTGTTAGGCGGGAAGTTCATTTGTGTTCGTTTATTTAGTTAAACGAATGAGCATGAGCACATGTATGTTCGCTCATTTATGTTTGTTTGTATACTTTTATTTAAGTTCGCTCATTAGTATATTCACTTAAATTTTTCACGCCTATTACAGTTTAGTCTAGTTTTAGTAACTGTTTTGGCACAACACATTGTTGTTCACATTTAATTTTAATTGGTTTTAGCTCAGTTATGCTTTCTTTGACTCTTAGGTATATACGTTTTTTTACATTCATGAACTGTTCATTTATATTGTTAAACGAACACGAACACATTCATTTTCTTAATGAACAGACACAGGCAAGAAAACCCAGTTCGTTTAATTGTTTGTGTTCGATCGTTTGTTCGGTTAAAGTTAAATGAACAAACAAAACTGCTCCATTCTTGTGTGTTTGGTTCATTTACAAGGCCTACTATGAAAGAACAATTAACAACCATACCCAGTAAAAATCCCACCAATAGCAATTAATAGAGAGGTTGCTTCCAGAGAGACCCCCAGCTCGAAAACCACATAAATTGTTTTTTGTATTCATACACCACACACAAATTGTTTATAGAAAATTAGAAAGTATTTCATGGTCAACATACCAAAAAGTACCCGTTTTGTCCCGTTATCCAACCTGTTCGAACGGTCATCTGATCTCCAAATTTTCTTCTTTTCTCCATTCAGGCATATTGTGGGCTTAGCAGGCCCGCCAGGAGCTGGAAAGACCACCATTGCATCAGAGGTTGCTAAACGTGTAAACAAATTATGGCCTCAAAAAGCATCTGCATTCGATTCTCAAGTTGAACCACCAAAGATTGCAGTAGTTCTTCCCATGGATGGTTTCCATCTTTATCGTCACCAGCTTGATGCAATGGAGGTTCATCTTTTAATCTCTCCCAACTATATGTTAATTAGAGTGTCTAGATTTCCAATATAAATAATTATCTTATTGACTCATATTCACAATAATCTGTTTCTGAAGTTTGGATGAGTATATTCTGCTTCTGACGAATGGTTCACTGAACGCTTGGTGGAAAGTTTGTTTGTGTTCGTTTATTTAATAAAAGAACGAACATGAAAACATGTCTCGTTCATTCATATATGTTCATTTGTTTTATTTGTTTTATTTGTTTATTATTCATTTAAAATAATTATGTTCATTACAAATTTACAATTTAGTCTAATTCTTTGAAATTAAAATATCACCTCTTTCAGTTTAGTCTAGTTATATTATTTCTTAGGTCCAGCAGATTGGTGTTCTCATTTACTTTTAGTTGATGTTCGCTCAATTATATTCATTCATACTTCATCTATGTTCATTCGTTTGTGTTCGTTTACATTCGTGAACCGTTCGTTTATTGATTAATAAAAGAATATAAACAAACACGAACATGCCCATGTTCTTAACGGACAAACACAAATAAAAAAAACCATGTTTGTTTAATTGTTCATGTTCTACGGTTTAACAAACGAACACAAACATTTCATTGTCAATTCTAATTCTCTTACTGTTAACCTTTTTTAGGATCCAAAAGAAGCCCATGCAAGAAGGGGAGGTGAGCTACTTCACTCATCACATAATTTCTTTCCAAACGTTTCAATCAATTTGATAATAACCGTTTTTTTATGTTGACAAATCAGCTCCGTGGACGTTTAATCCTGATTTATTCTTGAAATGTTTGAAGACATTGAGAGAGCAGGTAATTTTGACTTGTTTATATCAACCTAACTGGTTCCCATCACGTAAATTTAGAGGTCAATGGGTGTGTCAAAATGGGCTCGGATTGAAACAGATCATTCTTAGTGCACATCAGATTGAATCAAGTCATATTGGTTTGGCGATTTGGCCTTTTAAAAAACATCTTTGTCAATTTTCTAAAACTTTCATATAATTTGTTTAGGATGTTGGTCTCGGCTCGCTTCAAGCTCTATTTTTTAAGCTCGAGCTCGGCTCATTCATTAGTAATTAATAAATATAATATATGTTATTTAGTTATTTTTATCATAACTTTATGTATTATAATAATTTTGGTATGAATATATATTGAATATATTAAATAAAGTTGTATAAATAATAAACTCATGAGCCAACTTGAGCTCGATAAATGAAGCTTGTGCTTGAGCTCGTTTACTATACAAGCTTAGTTTTAGGCTCAAGCTCAGGCTCATGCTCATTTATTAAACAAGCTTAATGTTAAACTTGTGCTTGTTTTAGCTCATCTTAATTCGAGTTTTTAGCGACCTGGTCTTCAGTAGCTCACGAGCAGCTTGGCTCGTTTACACTCTAATTAAAACTATACTTTAGGTGGCTTTCAACCCATTTGACTCGTTGCCTTTTATGAATTATTTATTTATTTTATTTTACCTGTTTACCCAAATCTGCTCAATTGTAACTTAACGGATCGAATTGCCACCTGTACCTATTATTTACTTACCTATTTATCTTCCATATATTTGACAGTGGATTTGATGATTAATTACAATTTCAGGGGTCAGTTTATGCTCCGTCATTTGACCATGGTGTAGGAGACCCGGTTGAAGATGATATTTTTGTGAATGTTCAGTATGTATTATAATCTGCAAGATTATTACTTCGCCTAATTTATTAATCCTTCAACTGATATATTAATAAATTTCCTTACAATCTTTTTGTTCATATTATTATATTTGCAGGCACAAAGTTGTTATAGTGGAAGGAAATTATTTACTTCTGGATGATGGTAGTTGGAAAGAAATACCATCAATACTAGACGAAAAATGGTAAAATGTATTGATAAATGGGTCAAGTTTGATTATACTTTGTCTCTAACGGGTCAAATTGGTCAAACTTTAAAATTTTTGCTAAAATATTAATGGGTTGAACAGGTCAAACTCAAAAATGACCCAAAATGTATTCACAATGCATAAAAGTGTAAATCTTTCATAATTCTATTATGTATAACGTTCATGAAAAGAAAAGACAAAAAGTGTGTGGGCTGACCCGACCCATTTTTGCCCATACCGACCCACCCCATTTTGCCTGGGGGTGTAAATATCTAACATGACACAAAATTCGCAAGTTTTTGATTTGGCATAAACGAGTTTGGGTCAGTTTTGGGTTGAACTCGTGAAACCCCTTTAACTAAATTGGTCGTGTTTGGGTCAATCCGGCGGGTGGTTGACCCATTTATTTTTTTTCTTTTTTTTTTAAATGTGATTTTTGTAAAAAATGAAATTGGTTGGGTGTCTTTTGCCAAAATTTAAAACTAAAAAGGAAATTAGCATAAGATTTTATAACTAAAGTGTAACTGTTTTATATAAATTTGTATTGTTTTTGTTGTAAAATGTAAATTTTAAGTGTCGATATGTGAAAACATTAAATAAAATAATAAAATTTTTAGGCCAAGCGGGTCGTGTTTGGGTCAACCCATGATATGCGTGTCATGTTTAGTTCACATGTCAGACACGATTTTTGGACCCGGAAACATGGCCTGTTTAATACCCCTATTCTGCCTCTAGTTTCTGGAACCAAGTATTTTTTATATGCTATCCAGAAAAATCAGATTAGTTTTAAGCTTTGATTTTATTTTACCATAGCTTACTCAAATTCAATATGGATTAAAGTGAAATAAAACAATAGCTGTTTGAAGTTTGGTTATAAATTTTTTTGAAGGTTTGTTGATGTTGACATTGACATAGCAATGGAACGGGTTTTGAAGAGACATATATCAACCGGTAATCACTTTTTATTCATGATCCCACATGCATGTGCATATGCATCTGAATGATTGTTTCTGTCATAAAGAATGTGTATTGTTTTCATCTTTTTGTTAGGTAAAACCCCTGAAATCGCCAAACAACGGGTAAGATACTAACTAGAGTTGTCAATTTCAACTTATTACTTATGATTGTTTCCATGTGGAGCTGTGGGCTATAATTCATTGATAATAGGACTAGGGATGTGAACGAGCCAAAATCGAGCCTGAAATCGGCTCGTTTAACTTAAGAAAGCCCGAGCTAGACTTTTGAATAGTTTTTGGTGCTCAGGCTTGGCTTGTTTATTATTTATTAATTCTTAATCATTTTATTCTTGTACATTTATAATTATATTAGATATATTTATTATTATGGTTTTTATAATGATAATAACATAATACATATTATTTAATTATTTTTTATCATAATTTCATATATAATTATTATTATTATTATTATTATTATTATTGTTATTATTATGTAAATATATTAAATAAAAGGCTCGTTAGGCTTGTGAACCTAGTCAAGCTCGATATATGAAGCTCGAGCTCAAGCTCATTTAAGCTTGACTTAGTTCAAGCTTTATCGAGTTGATCTCGAGTAGCTAACAAGATGCTTGGCTTGTTACAGCCTAAAAAGGACAAACCGTAAAATAAAAAAGTTTACCTAAAAAGAAAATAGGTCAAACAGTTCGAGCAGCTTGATTATTCGTAAAAGTATATTATTGTTACTGTTAAAAGTGATATTAAGTATTCAATCATATTTAACCAAGCTATGTTCTTTTATGGAAAAATGATTTGGACAAATAAGTGTTTCTGTTTAATGTGGCCAGTTTAAGAAATACTCCAAAATTATCTATTTTAGTTGACATAAATTTACATGCAGATTGAGTACAATGACAGACCAAATGCAGAACTCATTTACAAGTCCAAGAAAAATGCGGATTTAATAATCAAATCCGTTAATAATTGAAGGTAAAGCTCACCTTTTCTGTGACGGACATAAGTTTTGTACTGAAAGTGACTCTGTGTGTGCACGCGCACCTGCGTGTTTTTTATTAAGTATACGTGAAATGGTTGAATATATGAATGAGAGACTGTGTTTAGTGTATTGGTTTTCATCATACAAGATTTTAAGTGCTATGGTTTATTTAACGCAAGCCTGCATGGCGTAGCTGAAAAATGGGTGTGTTGGGTAACTGGTCTGGTCTAGGAGAAGTTGTATACTTATTATTACAATAAATTTATTATAAATAATAATTAACTATGTATATATTTGTGAAGTATAAAAATACCAAATGAAAAAAAAAATGAATAGAAAGGTAAAATATCAAAAGATAAAAGATGCAAGTCGTTTGGACTTTGGTAACACGATTAGACGAGTCACTGGATTATGTTAAAAGATATGGTGTAAACTGTAAAGATATAAAGATGAAGGTGAGCTTTAAAGATTTTTCTGACTTAAAATAAATTTATATGTTTAAACGAGCATGTATATCGTGATAATAATATTATTTTTGGTGAAGATGATGGTGGTAGAGAAGTACCCGAATGTTTTGTGTGCGAAAGTGAATTGAGTACTTTAACACCATCCTCTATAATTCGAGTATCTTTTTTATGAATTGGGTAGAAGTGAGGTGTTTGCCATTGATTAGTTGGTTGCGTTTGAGAATTATGGTAAATCGGGTTGTCCCCCCCCCCCCCCCCCACCCCCCTTACAAATATATTTTATGTACATGTCTACATATGTTTCATTTTTATAAGATATTGAGTAAACTGTTTTTTTTTAAGGTTGGTTATTTTAAAACGAAAAGGGAGTAGCTGTAAGAATAAAAATATGTTATGTATATTTATTTATATGGTCATCGTTATCATTTATATTATTATAGATCAAAACATAGTTTATCACAATAAAAAATACAAAAGAAAAAAGAGAAACTAACAAGGCATTAACTCCATGTTAACATTTTAACATTATTGTTTTCTAATAAATAGAGCCGTATGAATGATGGTTGTTTATATATGGTGTGGTTAGGAAGTCTAATTCGTTACTATAGATATTGATGAGGGTGTATGCCCAGATAAATCCTTGTAGCTTGTATCCTTAACTTCTCTTGATATGTTTATGTTTATAAATTTGAACATATACCATATTTTTTTATATATTAAATCGTAATTTAATTAAAGGTCAATTAATGTTTTGAGTAAATATAAAACTTGTATTTGAAACTTTATATAAATTACTTATATTTAAAAGTCGTCTGATTTTATAAAAAAATTTAAAGTTTCATTCTTGTTTTTTAACAGTTTTATGGAATGCAAACGGAATTTACATAATAGTTTTTAAAACTTAAGAACTATAACAAAATGCAAAAATATAATAATGTGAACAAATGATGGTATGGGAGACTAGCATAACCGACAACAAGGATCAAAATAATATCAAACGAAATCAAGCACATTACCTTTCAATACATAAAGCAATATATGATATGACACTTATTTTTTTATTTTATTAAAATATTCCATGTCCTGAAAACTCATGTTCCCCGAGCAATAGATTATCTGGACTAGTTTATCAAATTCAGAACCTTATGCGGAATAAAATAATCTTTAAACATTTAAATAAGTATAACGAAACAATTTATAATTAGTGAATATTTAAAGGTCAAAAGGGTTTTGAATTGTAATTTGCAAGTTAATTTTTATTTAAAACAATTATGTTTCGATCAAAAGTTTAAGCCAGCCAAGTCACTCATAGATCATTCGAGATTCATTAGTTATATACTCAAAACATGCAAAGCTCAAGAAGCTCTAGTTCAAGTTTGACCTTAAATTGTAGTACAGTTCTTAATCAAGCATGAGCTTAACTAGGTCTTGTGACTTGACTTTAAGTGCGCGGAATTTGAATTCTCCACCTTCTAGACAGATAACAGACACCTTATCATCAAAATGTCCCGAAATACAAAATGAATATTGAATCCCCAACTATAGAGTATGTGAAGCTAGTCCCAAAAATCAATCTTTATTATAGAAATCTGATGGGGAATGAGATGTTGGTACTCTAAATGGTAAATAGAATTTTAAATTCTAAAATTTCAGGCTTTAGTTCATTATTTTGAATCATTTTGTTAGACCCTATTAGCATAATATCTGAACTTATCATAAGTTTAGAATTATATTAGAGCTAACCCAAGTATTAGATTTTGTATTATTAATATATACCCTTTCGGCCTTTCGTTTAGTATAGATAAATAAATAGGGCATAAACCCTTCATTTGTAATCAAACAATCGTATATATACAAGCAAATTTCAGTCTAATTCTTCATGTTAATTTTTGTGTAAATATTAGCAAGTTGTTTATGTCATAAATCATAATCCTATAGACCCAAACATTTAAAGCCCATACTCACAACATGGTTAATCATGCCAAAACCAATCAGTTAACATCCCCAATAACTAAACATCTCATTTTGGTTCGGTTGGACTCAAATGTCAAAACCAAACCGAACCGTCTTATGCACGCTCCATCTAGCAGAAGTTTGATGTATGGATTCAACTTCCCCTAATTTTCACATTATTTTGTACCGATAAGTTCCTAGTTTTTTAATGAGTTCTTGTTACAAAATAAACTATGATTAATATTATTTAATTAATGCATCTTGTTGTATCAAAGACATTCATTGTCCCGTGTTTTGGACGTAATGTGGATACCCATAGGCACCTGTCTAATTTGGTGGGCCTACCATCATAGCTGTACCAGCTTGTACTACATGCAGCAACATAAATACGTCAAAAAGTGAATCATAATATCATTGAAGGCATCTCTGAATTGGGCCCAATGTAACTGGGCCACAGGAGACACAAACAGAACGAACGAGTAAACATGGGCCCAAGTTCATTTATGTCCAAATCCTTTGCACGTGTTGCCTCTCAACTAATTATTATTATTATTAATTTCGGTCCAGCTAATTACAATATTACGTATAGAGGTGCAAAAAAAAACCCGTACCCAGAACCGGACCCGAAAAATTACCCGAAACCAGTTTCTTTAATACCCGGGTATTCTATACCCGAAACCGGAACCGACCCTACCCGTAGGGTATTGATAGAGTATGCATTTTGAGCTCAATACCCGTACCCGGAACCGTACCCGATTTATACCCGTAAATACCCGAAACTGGTCATACCCTATACCCATACCCGGTAATACCCGATACCCGATGCCAATTTTCTAATACCCGAAATAATACATGAGTTTTTATTGTATATTTTTATGTTTACTTCACAACTTTTATGTTTAAGTTTTTAAAAAATGCATATTATTAAGTACATAATTTGTACTTTAGTGGATTTACGATTTTTGTAATATAGTTTAAATTTTTATAAATTACAAAGCAAATTTAAATTTTAAACAAACTTAAAAATGTATAAAAAAATTATAAATTCAAAACCCGATATTAATACCCAGTCGTACCCGGACACATACCCGGTTCCAATACCCGAACCCGATCATACCCTACCCGGGTTCATAGGGTTGAGTTTTTCTCCCCAATACCCTACCCGATTTCTCTCAATACCCGATTTTATAATACCCGACCATACCCGAACCCGATTCATACCCGAACCCGGGTATTAGAAAAAACCTGATTTGTGCAACTCTAATTACTTATCTATCAAGTAACAAATTTAAACTAAGATGATTAATAAGCTACTAGTTTGTGGGCACACTTTTGATATGATGCTTAAAATGAAGGAGGCAATACAATTTAACTTGTATTTAGTGTGGCCCAAATGGGAAGGTTATGTTAATTAAATTAATTGAAACAATATATTTTTTTGCTAAATTTGAAGAAAAGAAAGAAAAAAAAAACCCACCCACATATATTGTTTAATATTTATCAACTATTATTTATATATTTTCTTTATTCATATTCATTTATCGATTGCTTAAAAATTTATTCTTTTTCTTACTTTCTTTTTTCACTGGGTCGATGATCAACATGGAGAGAGGAATGTGGGCGTACAATGAAATGTTAAATATGAAATTTCATGCGACCTAAGAATATCTAAATTATTTCCGAAATTACAAGGATGAGATATCAATTAAACGTGTGATGAAAATACAATAACGGCGTCTCCAATCCCAAAAGACGACACGCAGACCCTCCACTAAATTCATCCGTTTCTCTTTTCAGTCTCTCTCCATCTCACATTCTCAACTTGTAGGGGTTCGTACCATAAAGTATTACCTATAATAATATATTGTCGGTCTAGTTAACCCTACCACCCGTCGAATTCGTGTAGGCCACAAACACGTCCAAAGCCAGAGATGCCGATGGCGTGGGAATAAAAAGTAAAATGACCCTACAAACTTAACTTCGACTATCTTTCCCAATATTAGTTCAAGTGGGTTCCACATGGAGAGTGGTCAACATCTTGGATCAAATCCGGGCCAACATCACATGGAGGGTCCGTGATCCGACGACCCAGATTTAGAGGCGTAAACTGGTGTTGGGTTAGGACCATGGTATTCCATGCACCCTTGTCTATCCTATGTTCCCTTCTTGCTACTCATTTCAAGACATCTTTACCTGTATTATCAAACAACATGTCCCCTGCGCTGTCCAATTACATACGTGCAACTCTAGCGCGTGATACTCAAAGCCTTGTGTACTTTCGTTTACATAGAATTTAGTTTTTGAGTTTTGACACATAATTAAAGAAGGTAAATATGGATTATATAAAATATTTTTAATATACTATATTCTAAGGGTGGCTCGTGGAACAACGAAAACAAGTTAGAGCTTTAGGCTCACGCTTAATTAAGGCCCACAAGTCTAAAAAAACATTATATATAGATATATTATAATGGGTAAATTAAACTCAAAGTAATCTATTGGCGTGGTGGTAGGCTTTGTTGTTATTAAAGTATAAGTTATTAGTTCAAAACAATTAATAAGCAAAATTTATTTTATTAAAAGTTGTCATGAAAAGACCCCAAAATCGTGTTTCAATTTAGGCCTCCATATTCATTGAACCGGATCTGCTATATTCTCTAAGGATATTTTTTCACACCTCAAATAATAAGTGAAAAGTATTAAAAAAGAACATGTATTCGTTCAGTATAATAAATTAAAATAAACTTATCATTTCCAACGGAACGCATGTGAGAAGTCCACGAGACGAGGTGTAAGAAAGAGGAGGGCCATTGCGGATGTGAAGATAGAGATCGAGAGTAACGACCGCTGGCACGGAATTAATGATACGCCCTTTATAAGAGAAGGAGGGAAAATGCCGATTTGTGGTTTGTCAACAAGAGTTACGCCAACATAAGTCACCCCTTGGGTTGACCTAATTTCTTACGATTGGAAAGTTGAAAATGTGATATCATGAAGGATGGTAACATGTTATGATTTTTAAAAGAATGAGGAAATGTTACTATCTCTTGTACTTTTATTGCATGTTGTTATTATTGATGAAAGTGAATATTAACTAGATATGAAACCACTTAAAAAATTGATGTGAAACAAGCTATGTTGAATACACGGAAGTACTCTTAAAAATTGTTGACTTTATTTTGTCTACGCAAATAATTTCTTTTATATTCTTTTATTTAGTTATACCATAAAAGTATAATTTTCTTTTATTCAAGTTTTTGTAACATCTTTAAATTTAAGATATTTTGAACTAAGGTCTCACAACCGTGCTTAGGGTTTAACGGTGCCTTTAGCTTATTCAGCTCAGTATATGATATGTTTACTTGATTTACGTAACTACACCTCAGGCTATATATCCTCAAGACTCGATCTTTACATGTTTTGTTGAACACATTTTACCCATCAACTTGTAACATAACTCTTGTTTGTTATTTATACATATCTTACAAAAATAATAATAAAGAAATTGCAAGGTATTACACGCGCATGAGTGTGTAAGTTGGGTTCAATATTCTTGCAATGAATCCATGCACAAAGAGAATAAGTCACCTAAACCATGTCTCCGACCCTAACATTTGTATATAAAACACCTCCCACCTTCACAACACAACACAACTCACAATTCATTCATAATTTACAAACCACTTCTCACAAGATCCACACTTCATTCTCTTTACAAGAAACAAACAATCAAACTCATTGATCAATATTATGGACCAGACCAGAAGCACTTTGGATCTTTTTAACAACGTTGATCTCACAACCGAGCTTCGATTAGGCTTGCCCGGATCCGATGGCAAGCCGGAGAACGTAAAGAGCAGCCTTTCCGGCAATAAAAGAACTTCCTCGGAGATGGGATCAAGTTCTTGTACCGATGAAAACGAGTCAAGATATTCACCACCCACAAAGTAAGTTATTATTATATGTTTAACTTTTACAACTGTACTATGAACTGAACGCCTCTAAGTCAAAGTCCAAACTAGAAACAAATGCATGTGCCTTTTCTATGATTCCTAATTAGCAGTAGGGGCCTCGGCTCCCAAAGGCACATATATAGATCATGTCCCTAGACATCAAAATTTGTTAAAGATTTATATATAAAGCATGAATCCTAGTTGTAACCATAGGAATAAAAGTATTGTAATAAATCCTAATTTAGTTATAAATTCCATATATAATTCAAACTTATGTGAATTGTTGTAATTGGTTTCAGGGAACAAGTTGTGGGGTGGCCTCCAGTGAGATCGTACCGGAAAAACATACTTCAAGTGAAGAAAACGGAGTCGGAGATGGGTTCGGGGATGTATGTGAAAGTAAGCATGGATGGAGCTCCATATTTGAGGAAACTAGACCTTAAAATGTACCAAAGTTATGAAGAACTCATTAAGGGTTTGCAAGTTATGTTTAAGTGCGTTATCGGATTGTACTCTGAGAGAGAAGGGTACAATGGATCACAACATGTTCCAACTTATGAAGATAAAGATGGAGATTGGATGCTTGTTGGAGATGTACCATGGGAGATGTTCATAAGTTCTTGCAAAAGACTTAGAATCATGAAGAGTTGTGAAGCTAGAGGGTTGGGTGAATTTGTATAAAGCAACAAATTAACCCAAATTGAAAGAAAAAAAAAAGGTAATGATAATAAAATATATACAAAAAAATGAGGGTTTTGGATATTTGAAGAAAGATTCAAAAAAGAATTGAAGATCTTGGCGGTTTTTGAAATTTTAGGAAGAAGGTTAGGGAAAGAGTATATACATATTTGTTTGTGTTTTGATTAATATCAAAGTAAAGATGATCATGTAACATTTTTTTCAAGTTTCTTTTTGATGTTATATGGAAGTAAATATCAATACACATTTTTATTTTTTAAGGACTTGAGAGTTTTGGTTGGTTACTTTAAACATGATTATTAACGTGTGAAATACAAGTTGCTAGTGCTGAATCATTTGGTATGTTATCTTGTCCTTTCATCATAATTGTTGTAGGGTTGTACTTTATTGCATAGTGCGTGTGGTATCATGTTATATCACAAAGGGTCCTTGTTTTAGTAAAACCAGTTCTATCATTCACACCAGCACCGCACTACAAGCGAACGTTTACAGTCGCTTGTAAACAATAATTTAGCTTCATTGTGAGTCACTCAGATCATTCTAATTTAAGACAGTTTCCTATAAATGTAAACTGCTTAGTTGATTTTTACGGATCCAACGGTTATATCTCCCCATACTAAAATATATATCATGACATAAAAAACTACCAAAAACATTACACGTGGAACAAACCGAAGCCATCCCACAACTAACCAACACGAGCACAAGGCAAAAGATGGACAGATTCATATAGACAATTTTTAGGGATGTTTCTCACTTTCTTGGACTGAAGGGAAGTTAATAAGGTGTGAAGTGGTCTCCGAAGGAATCTGAGCGTATGCTAGCATTTTGATCAAGAAAAGATTCCATTCGTGATTCTAGTTTCGATAACTCAGATTTAATCCAAGATGGATTCATCCTCCCTTCAACCCATAACGCTTCACCTGTGTCTTTGTGCTTAAAATCCGGATAATTTGGGCTTCTCTGTCAACCAATTCAACAAGCAGAAACATCAGAATTTACTTTAAACGAGTCAAGTTGGTAAAATTTAGAAATTTTAGTAAGGGCCGTATCGGTTACCTTATTCTTCCTATTGTCCCACCAATCAAACAGGATTCGCAAAAAAACTCCTGCCATAGTTTCTCTACGGATCCTGTACCTGTACCGTTTGCTGCATAATTCTTTTGCTTTTTAACTGTGCACAAATGACAATATAGAAAAATTGAGGATTTTGCTGATAAGACCAAAAAAGCACAATAATCTCACAAGAAAATGTTTTCTTTTTCTAAAGCTAAAAAATTGCAAGAATTATCGTTTTTTCATTCTTGTCTTATAATCATTTGCCCAATGATGTAACTAGAAAACACTAATACCATTGATCCAGAATGGGATGTTGGTTTAAAAACAACTTGAAATGTCAAATACTCAGTAGAAAATAATTTAAACATTAAGATTCCCAGCCTTAAATCTCACCCCAAAAAACGACTTGAAGTGTCAAATATTCAACTACACCTCTAACTAGGGGTGCTTAGTATTCAAATCGGCTCGAAAAACTAGAAATTCGATTCAACTCAATCGAATACAAATTTATGATTCTATACTCACGAAAGAATTTTATGATTTTATGTTACCACACTCATTATTTTGGATGTTTCAACTTTGAATGATTTTATTTTTTTTTGTTGTAAAAAATGCATGTTTGTAGACATTTTGAAATTTAGAATTAAACCGTATTATTTTTTTTTCCTAAATTCAAATCGAATTTCAAATCGGCTGCGAATTTGAATTTGTCGAATCTATTTCAAATTAGAATCCAGCTTCAAAATTTCAAGACCCCTACTTCTAACAACTCTATGTTTTAATAATTTCAAGTTTCTAACTAGTAAAAAACATCAGAATACTATATATCACACTTCTTTTCAAGATTATATAAATAAGTATTTAGTATTTTAGTTCTAATGTAGGTAAACAGGTACTGGATCGGGCTTGGTTAATCAAGAAGGTATTACCTAAAAGCATACCCATCCCAAACCCGCAAATAATATTATAATTAATCTAATTCCCGGTCTTCATGTTCGAACACCTGTCGCAAATGTTTCACACTTTCACCGTCCCTAATCTAGTTACAAGCAATGTTTTAGTGTTTTTGCCATATCATAATTTTAGATATTTGACAAATAATCAAGCATTTGCTGAAAATTTGTGTATGCTCACAGATGCAGGCTTCAAGACATATATCTAACCCGTAAACCCACCTGTTACGCACCTCTATCCAACTAGATAACTTTCACGAAAGCTTTAAGAAATTAACAATTGATGCATTTATTTGAGACGAAGGTAATTTATAAAAGTAACTAGTAAATACCAGTTGTCATATAGCTCGAGTTGGAACTAGAATTATTACTGTAGTTGAAATCTCCATTATTAGATGGAGCTGAGGGCGCACTTCTCTCAACAAATTTTAGCTGTTGAACAACTACCTGCGAGTGGTTTAACAGAATTTGAAAAGAAAAAATAAGACAACTCCTTGGAAAAATAGAGATAAAAAGTTTAACAGAAATAATATAAATTAAGCTAATTACAAAGTAACCTTATAATATGTTTGTTGCTTCCCATCATCACCATCAACTGTATCTGAAACAAGGCGACCCGTTACATATATTTGCTGCCCTTTTCCCACATGCTGAGAAGCTACATGTGCCAGTTCATCCCAAAAATGTCAAATTGATCCTGGAAACACGCATAAATGTTCATAATTATATAACCCACACAATTATCAAACACAGTTACATCTAGGGGTGAGCACAAAAGCGAAATAACTGAATTGTTACCGGAATAGCTGACAAAACCAATCTGAACTGAAAATAACTGAACTCGATAAAACACCAAGCGTTTGTCTCTATGTTTTTTGTTTAATCCAATTTTTGAGGTCCAATTCAGATAACAAAAAAACCGAACCAAAATAACCAAACCCAACAAAAAAAACAATTTCAACCAACTTACACGAGACTAATAAATAGTGTAGCCCAAATACTTCAGCTCCAAATGTGTAATAACCAATAATTAATTAATAACTAACAAAGAAAATTAGGCTCAAAATTTCAATCCCAAATAGTAAAAACAAAACCGAATTAAACCCATTGTAAAAACCGAAGAAAAAAAACAAACTGTTTTTCAAAACCTCAACAAAAAAAAAACAAATTTTCAGTTTTTCTGTACGGTTTGAGCCCAAGACCGACCCATGTACACCCAAGTTACCAATTCACCAGAATCAAACCCTTGCAAACAACATAACCCAAAACTGAAAACACAAATCAATCATAATTCATAAAATTAATAAATTATTAACCTGTAACATTACCATGTTTGTATCAGTGGCTGATTTCCTGACGGCAAGGCGACAGGAAGCAAGGACCTTACCGGAATTAAGTTCCTTAAACTCAACCGGAGTTCCAACGTTTCCAATCAGCTGAACCGAATTACACAGTTCCTTCTTCCATGAAACCTCTTCCGGTCTAGGGTACTCTTGACTGTTTCCGGTGAAACTTAAACCTTTCTCGTACTCGTAGTGGTCGTTGCTCCTGGTATTGTTGTAATCAAACGATGATTTAACATGGGTTTCCGAGTGATAGTCTGGTGTTAAACTTTATTTTGTTGTTTATTGATGATGTGGGAGCATATGATTCTTTGCTGCAGGTGTGTGTTTGAGTTGAAGTTTATTGGGAAGCAAGTGGAGGCTGTTTGTGAGAGATATTTGGTGCAGTATCGCCGTTTGCAGAAAGATAAGAAAGAACCGATTTTTTTAGTTTACTTCACTGGGTTTTTTAGGGTTCGAGCCCGGATTCAAGGGCGTTAGACAGTCCGAGTTTGATGTTTTATATGGCCCAAATATTGATTTTTACTGAATTTTATTCCAACCTTGTGTCATCGAACACATATTTAAAGGTCGAGATGCTTGATTTATGTTATAACGCTTAGGTTTGTTGGCTTGTTTTGGACTTCATCGGGTACAGCCTCAGCGGGAAAGGAGGCGTACATGCCTAGTCGTGCTTGCACGACAAAACGTCTCGCTGTTATCGCTTGCCTAATGAGCTCAAGGCAGGACAAAAACCAACAGACCCTAATGATAAGTGGGGGACCCATTGGTTGGCATTTGGGCGCCACACGGAGTCTTTAGAACATAATTCTGTGACACTAGGATGGTAATAAAGGCCTTTGATGGTTAAAAGTAGAAGTATGGTTATTCGTGTAACAGTTAAAAAAATGATTTTATTGTTGATGAAAATTTAACGCGTATAATATTTAGAAAACCTATATTATTGATACGGAAATTTGAGTCATCTATATATGAGATTATGGGTTTAAACAGTTTTGATTCAGTTTGATCTGTCGTGTTATCCGAATAATGAACACACATATCCATTTTATCAAACTTTGCTAGGTGATTAAGCTAGAAACAATCAATTTAATAAAACCCTCACTTCTAACTCTCTATACTAAATGGATAGTCGGTTATTTAAATTGACATTCACTCTGGTTATAACATTGATGTTATTCACAATAGACATTTGGCTATTCAAACTTACACTCACTCTTTCTATTACATTGACTCTTGCTATTTTTTTTTCATAATCCCATTTGGTAACACTAACCGGTACAATAAAAAACCGATCCGTAACCAACATTAACCGTATAAAAGAAACCGGTTAGTTTAAATACCCGAAACCAATGTTGGAAAAGTAAGTCTACAAGCCCGAGTACTCTCCGAGTACTCGCTACAAGGTATGGTGCCAGAGGGGGAGTTTCTTTAACTCCGCATAGTTATTAAAAAACTGTTCAAATGTGGTCAACATCAGCCAGAAATACATCTAGTAGGTTAATTTGGGCCTATTTTGACTTAACAATACAACATAATTCGTATTTTTAAAATATTAAAAAACGAATATCATGCTTGGGCCAAAGCATGTCTGCGGTCGAGTATAGGGCCATTCTTAAGTACCGTTTGATGGTCCCAATGTACCCAGAAGACGAAACATGTCCGATCTGCCGTAAGGCTTGCCTGGATAAATTTGGAAAGCATGTGGTTCATTGCAAGAAGATGCCTGGGTTCAAATACCGACATGATTGGGTGCGGGACGTTCTTTGTGACATCTTAAGGCGAGCTGAGAATATCAGCTAAAAAGGAAGCCCCCGTAAACTTCCTTCCAGACCCCACGGAAGGGAGATCCACTCTACGACCGGCAGATTTGGTCGTCTTTGGTTGGGCCGGGGGAAAAACACGCTTGTGCTGACCTCACAGGGGTATCTCCTTTAGCTGGTTTGAGGGATAATGGGTTTGTAGCTGGGCAAAAGCAATGAAACGGGCTGAAACGAAGAAGGTGGAGAAACATGCTAAAGCCTGCGAAGAGAACCAACATGTTTTTGATCCTCTGGCTTTTGATACCTTTGGCTCCTTGGCACCGGAAGCTATCCGTTTTCTAACCAGGGTCCAGCGGGTTTGTGCATAGCAATGTGTCGACTCCAAAGGGGCAGGGGTATGTCTTTAGCAGGTTAGGGTTTGCAATTCAGAAAGGGGTGGCGGCGCAGCTTGTTGCCCGCATACCTGCTATGTTGATGTAATATCTATGTTTTCTAAAATTGGAAGAATATAAGTAATTTTTTCTATAAAAAATAAAAAATAAAAAAAATAATTAATGATTAACATTTTCTAAAATAATTTTGTATTTCTTTTATTTATATTGATATTCACTTACTTTGTTATAAATATTAGTAAACTTATATATATTTGAAATATAATATATTACCCAAAAAATTAATTTTCTTTAAATTTATCATGTTCGAGTACTATTCGATTACTCCCCGAGTACTCCCTCCAAGGGGGTCGTCCGTCTAGGGACCCGCCTAGTGACTTTTGCAACATTGCCCGAAACCATTTAGAAACCGATTAATTTCAAAAGGTTAACAAAATTAATGTTAAAAAAAATGTTTATTTCAAGGTTAATAAGGTTAAACAAAAAATATTTTTATGCTAAATGATATTTATATACATCATTTAGCCCAAGCCCAATAAGTTTGATGACCCAAAATAGATCATCACGTGGAATTGTGGAAGCCACGAGTACAAACGTCGTCACGGTGCGTAGACGTTAAACATCCACCCCCAATTTGTTCGCCGTCAGTCACACCTCAAAAATGTTGGCTCGATTGGCATCCAGACGTCTGTCCGAGATCCGTCAAGCCGTCCGTCAGTTCCATCAGGTCTCTTTTTTACTTTCAATTCCCTTCAATTTTGTATTCATCGCATCATTATCTGAAATCTATTAATTGGTTTTTCAGACAACTCGATC